>NC_029788.2:16340754-16350715 GCF_000816755.2 Arachis ipaensis
AAATTTTAACCTCAACTCAAAATCATATACAATACCCAACCGAAAAAAACATGAAAATTTACCTCAGAATCTCTAGATCCAAGCAGGCTTCTATCATTAATATTAGCAGATCCAATCAAACTTATGCGATCATCAACAATCATGATTTTACTGTGAACATACACCTGCCAAAATGCTCATATCATTAAGCTGACTGCTGACTGGAACAACTTTAGTGTACAAGACAATAGAAACAAAAGAATACCAACCTGGCTGGTTGCTACAGGACCACCATCAAAAAGTCTACCATAAGACCTCAAGCCAAAAAAAGAGATGTAGTCATGTATTTTTGAACCAAGAAGTTCATAAAGATTATGTAATATAGAATTCTGCCCTCTACAAATGGTTCGATACTGCCAGTGCATTATTGCTCTCACAGATGCTGCACCACTATCATCAAGACCCCCCTATATAACACAGAAGTTCAACAGTCATAAAGAAACAATTCTCTTATTGCTGAAATAGAAAAAAATAAAATAAAATTGATTATAACCTGGAAGCCAGGTAGGAGAGGTATGACAATGATAACCCGAAAGGATTTATTTTCATTGTATGCTAGCATAATCCGTCGATACAAAGCTTCCAAAACACGGTTCCGAATCATTTCATCTCCAGAAAGACCTGAGATAAAAAATTGATTCTGGAAAAAATTCCCCAAGAATTATCAAAGCTATTCATCAAAGTTGAAGAAAGAGGGGGAGGGAAGACATAATATTGCTTAAATTGACAAGTTTGATGAATATTAGTATTGTTATTAACAAAGGTGTTCAACTATATGATATTTCATACATGAAGGGTTACCTGCAATATAAGTCTAAAGAGAAAGTCCCAATATTTTTTATCTGTTCCCCGACATATTTATAGATTAAAAAAGGGGCAAAAGTTTCTGTTTAACAAAAAATTTCAAACTGAGTTTTTCAAGGGAAAGTGAAATATAAACCAAGCGTCAGAATTCATTTTTCCTTTTGAGTTTAATTTTGATACAATGAAGGTGAAAATATATTTTACACAAATTGCATTCATCTTTTGGATAACCATACAAGCGGAACTTGTGAAAAAATAGTTATTTTGCTGACATGATGATATGTAATTCAATGCATGTGTAAAACTTCTTTATACAAACAGTGCATCAAAATTAAATTCTTTTCCAAATAGTATAAATAAGGAACCATCATTTATGTGTTTGCATGTGCAGAAGGCTTCTATTTTGGCCTAAACAAAGAAGTGCAAAAGGCTTCTATTTCTGAAACTGTACTATGTAACAAACATGGTATAAACCACGTGTAAGTTAAGCATGAGTAAGAGCATGGAAAGCTATTGGAGCCAGAGCCTGAGACATTAGATATTACATAGAAACAGGATAGTAATTCAAATGTTTAAAACAACTGCACTTCAGTTACTGTATGAAACAATTGTATGGGAACCCAAGTAATTATTAACCATTTCTTTTCTTATTGTCAATATAATCAAAGCTTATAAAAAAAAATTCAATAATGGATAAAGCAAGACTACTTTTGTATCATCATCTTGATAACCATCAACAAAAACGAGTATTACAGTCTATGGAGATATGGTAAAAAGAAGAAGCGCATTTGATACCTCAATGTAGATGAAGTATTCTGCTTTTTCAATAAGAGAGCAATAGGCATTGTGTATGCTCTCTTCCGTTTGGCTTGTTCCAGCAGACCATTGACTGACGCTCCTAATAACCTATCAATAAAAGCAATTTTATTGGCATAAAAAACTACTAGTGTCAATAAAACAATATAATAAGTGAGAGGAGCAAAAAAGTGAATGCAAAAGATCATATGTTCATCTACATGAGAGCTGAGCATCCAGTAAGATATGAAATATTACCCACCTACCAGGAGGCTTTGGTCCTTCGGGGGAAAACAAAGGATCAAAGTCAACAACTTTCATGATGAAGCATTTTCCAAATTTTAATGACACTTTTGGTCAATTATCATCTGAAAAATATACAATAACAACTGCCACCCCAAGCTTTTTCCATGAGATAGACTACATAGATCAAATGACACATATCCTATAGTAATCTAATCACAAAGACTTACATAACAGGTGAAACAAAATGTGATAGTTATCGACACTATTATATTTAAGTAGCTTGCTGACAGCAATACGAGTACAATGTACCTGACAACGGCAGGAAACACGAGGGCCAACTTGCCCTGATTCATCTGCAAAATCTCCCTGATCACCACGCTCTTGTGTTTCCCACCATTCTGGACCAGTACTTTGTTGCTCAACATGAGGCACTCTATCCAGAGACTTTTTCTCATCATAATGCATATATCCAAGATCATCTACAAAGCCCTTCATTGGGGTGTCTTGACCAACAGCTTCAATTTTCACCCTCCGAAAAGAGAAAGGAAGACCACCACCAACCTTTATTGGCTTATCAACGTGATGTATGAAGTTTAACCCGTTCATTTTGGGGTCTCCTTCAGACTCATCACGAGTCAAAAGTAGAGGAACATCTTGTTCTTGGGATAATGAAGAAAATGAATCTTCTCTCTTGATGACTCTATGATTCTCAGCATTATTGTTTTCAATCTCCATCTCAGTGCTTCTTCCCAAGTAATGTGGAATAACCATATGATGCTGAGGCATAAGTAAAGGTATTGCTTCCTCATACGGAGCTTTATTCCTCTGATATGGGGAAAAAGAAACAAGATTTCCAATTAGGATAATAGATGTAAGACCAAGATGAATTAATTGATTTCAGATGAGCCTAACCTTCGCATAATTCCATCTTTGAACAAAGTGCCGAGCAATATCACGACAAGGTGGTCCCCAAAGGGCGCAATGAACATCATGCCAAGGCATACGAGGATAATTTCTACGATCCAATTCATCTTTCATTGTATCTTCCCATGAATTAGGTTCAGATTCCCTGGAAAATTGAAAAAAATCTGTGAATTCAATCCCACAAAAAAATGATAGCCCATAAAATATGAATAAAAAGTTATAATAATATATTAACACATATCAATGGTGAAACATACTAATTTAGTTATATTGTATTCTTATGCTATTATAAAAGAGAAGAGTGACGTATATGAAGCAACCAAATGAGTTTGAATCATAGTAGTCAATCCCGGATCTCGTCGCATCCCAGACGTCCCCCAAAGAAACACACATATATATATATATATAAGTAAAAGAAGAAGAAGAAGAAAATCAAGAGAAACCATGTATTGAGCATCATAACTAATAATCCAAAATCTTAAGTTCTATATTTCATAATAGTTCCATAATCCATAATAAATATAGTCATAAAAAATCAATTTTGGTATCTGCTTTTGCTCCTTAAGAGAAGCATCAGTCACCAATTTCTTCTTTAACAGCAGATTGTTACTCTAATTTCTAATGTAATATAAAAATATAACCTTCAGTCTCCAGGAAACCATTTCAATCTTCAAAAATCAGAAGTGTTTTCTGTAATTCTGTTTTAACTACATGAAGCTTCTAACAATTACATAGCATGGTCAAATAGACTTTTACAGAGCTCCTTTGTAATTTTTATTTTCTATTGACAAAACTCACCTAGGGTTATAAAAGTCCTTTCCAGGCCAGATTAGAGGAGGGCAATCCCCCACTTTATGCTCAGATGAGTCATAACGGCCAAAGCACAAATCCAGTCCTCCAATGAAGCAAATATGGTTATCGACAATGACCAGTTTTTCATGGTGAGACCTGAATATAATCATGGGAACATAGGAAACATAAAATCCTTAGTATGCTTTATGGTTTGATACTTGCTTGGAAGAAGACAAAAATCATGAAACAAAAGGAAGAAAGCCGTATTTGGGAAGATGCATACCATAGATAAACACCAGAAGAAAAGTGATCAGGATAGCGTAGTACCCTCACGTTCTCATGAATGCTAAGAAGCTTTCTCTTGCTATAGACACTGTTGATTTTCAAAGCAAGAGCCACCTCTTTGTACAGAAGAATGTAGATCTGCATTAACAAATAAAAGCATTCAAGCAATCCTCACACTACTATGAAACCCAAGAAATTCAAAAACATTTAATCTTAGGTGTCATGCAATACAATTGAGAATAATCACAATAAACTAACTAATACAATTAATTTATAGACATTGTTGATTTTCAAAAGCAAGAGCTAACTCTTTGTAAAGAAGAATATAAATCTAAAATCTGTGTTAACAAGTAACAAATAAAAGCATTCATGCCAATCGACACACTTCATCACAATGAATGCCAACGAAATCTAAGACCCAACATCATGCAAAAATCCTTGCAATGTGTCCAAATATCTCTTACAATTTGAAGAACTCAATAAAAAAAGGTTATTAAGAACTATGGTTTCTTAAGTAAATCTGCCAAGGCATTGTGGAAACTGAAAATAGTTTCCGTTAAAGGTTACCTGAACCCCTTGCTTAGCCTTTGCTTCCAACAAATTATCAAGCCTTGATGATGCATGAATGTCAAAAGGTCGCCTGAGATACAGTTCTGGGCATACCCACCATCCACAGATGAATATCTTTGGAATTTTTCAATCATTGAACAGAAATTTGAAGATAATCATTTTTCCATGTTGATAAAAAAAAAAAAAAAAGATATATCATGAAATGCTGATGATGAATCATTTTTCAAACCTCTGATCTTGCATCCTCAATTGAAGAAGCAATTGCATCAAATGCTGCTTGCCCATCCACGAACCATTGGGCTTGACTACCATCTTCAATTAAGCCTCTTGGAGGAGCAAATGACCCATAGCGGTGAGGATAACACCAGCCTTCAGGAGGCCTAAGTCCAGCATCATTAATTGCTGCAACCCAATCTTTAACTTTACTGCTACTTTTCCCTCTAATTCTAATGCTCCGGATACCGCACGTCACCTACAATATTAAGCCAAGTGTTCAAAAACTATGTAACTCTGTACAACCAGATATCTGATAACATGAACAAGTCAGCTTTGATGTGCAGATACATCAAAATTGTTAACATATCAGTATCAATACTATATCTCATATCAATACTTGTATTATTCTTTTGCATTCATATTTTTTATATATCTCTAAAGTTTTCCTTTTTGAATATCAAATGTTAGAAGTTATACTCTTTGAAATATTGAAGATAAATTTGTTCATATCAATTATTTTTCTCTAATTATATTATCATTTTTTATTTTTTATACATAATTATTTGTGATGTAATTTGTGATTATATATATATACCCACATCCAATTTTTATCTATAAAATTGTCATATTTGCATATTGTATCATACTATATCCAATACTCATCCATATTGGTGCAACATAGAAAGTCAGCTAATAACTAGTAAAAATATTAGGATTTGATCCATGAAATTTTATTGGATAAATGGCCTGGTAGATTACTCCACAAATTTGGTCCTTGGATAACTTTTTCGCATCTAAACACTGAAAAATTTGTAGCATTTTCTAGGGCCAAATCCATGTCATATGAGCAAATATTGTCATCTGAGGATGACAAATTTGATGGAAAAAGAGATATAAAGGAGAACTTCTCACCTTGAATGAATGGCGTAAAGGATTTCGTTCCTTTATTTCACTAGCCAGTGACAGACGACCATCCCCATTCCCATCCGATGGAGGCAGCACATCAAAGACAATAATGTCTAAGGGCTGCTTATCAAAAGGATCTGCCAGCAATGCCAAGAATCCAGGTTTCAATACAGCCCATACCTGTAGAAAACAAGAAATTGATAATTGCAAAAGTCAAAATAATAATAATAATAATAATAATAATAATAATAATAATAATAATAATAATAATAATAATAATATATCAATGCTTTGAACCAAAGACGAGTAAGCAATGAATAGCCCCGCCATCCCATATCACAGGATCCCAACATTGAGGATGTTCGGATGCGAGATCCGGGATTGACATGGGAGGCTGGGAGCATATAGTAAGAAATACTGCCAGCCCCATCTGAGGGTTGAGGTATGTCTTGGCTAAGAAATGGGTAGGGTTCCCTGCTCTAAACATTTTTCTCTCAGAAACCAAACAATAAGGAAATATGATTCGACCATCTATAATCTATACTCCTTAAGAAAGTGGACTTCCCCTATCGAACTAAACTTTTATTTTCCAAAATAACCAATGTTGCATCTTCAATTGGCCCCAAATTCAAAATGAAACTGAAAATAATAATAATAATAAAGAAAAGGTTAGCGCAATGCATGAGGCTCCAAGGTTTGAGGAAGGTAGATAGACACAACCTTACCTCTACAACAAAAAGTAGATTCTAGGATTTGAACCACAATGACCATCAGGTCTCAAAGTATTGACTCTGTTATTGGGCCGAGGCTCACCCCTTATTTATGAGAAACTTCTAATATATTGGGGGAAAAAGTATAATGTTAAGTTAGAAGTTCTCATTCAGTTTTAAATGGGACAGAATATACCTAAAGATTTATATTCTTGATATACATAGCAAGTTATCACAGTTACTGTATTATTGACTTCTCATGCTATATAGGTTACATATGTTATGTGTATATTCAAATCTGACTTCCTTTGAAGTGATGAAATGTTGCACGCAAAACATTTAGATTCTACATATTATCAAGAGAAACCAAGACAAGTAAATCATGTTGACCTAATTCAAAATAAGAAATGTCACCTTTTGCCAGTTGTCATTACAACAACTAAAACAGCTAGATGTACAACACTTTCTGGAATCATCATCCTTTGGAATTTTGGGCAGATGTTTCACCATTACATAATCTTCTTTCAGCTTAGGTCCATATTCAGGCAAAAAAGATAGCTTCGATACCTCTAAAAACTTGCAGACCTATGACACAAAGTTGCTGCTTAACAATTTTCAAGCGATCATAAACTAGCATGCAAATACAACAAGACATCAAAAGCAGAGGAATGCACCAAACAAATAATTATTAAAAAAAAAGAAAGAAAGAAAGAAAATAGTCATGGACTTCAAAATTCAAATGAAACTAAAATATGTCCTATAAGTTCCTACGTCATAATCAATACTCCTGCAGAGGAAATGGAAAGCCCAATGCACTAGGTTCCCACAATCATGGACTCTAGGGATTAGGAAACCACGATAAGCAACCCTAATTGCCAAATATATGATCTCTGTTTATCAATAAAAACTGCAAATTTTTTGCTGAAAAGCTAAGGTCATGCGAACAGGTTCCACAATTTAGGACAAGTGCATCTGATCGTCAACCAAAAACAGTATCATCATCATGCATCTGGCTACCTGTTAATGAAACTAGTGCACTATCCGAAATCAACAGACTCCACAGTGGTAGAGTAGCAAAGAAACAGAGTTCTAATTTTCCTTTTTATTTTATTTTATTTTTATTCCTACTTTAGGAATGTTAGATGTCAACCAATTTCAGAGCACTGAAACAGGAGCATGCAAGAAGAGCATGACTAAATATTGGCTATTATGTTTTAAAGATATAGGCCCAGTATCCAGTACTATAGCACTTGTAACTCCTGGATTTTATCTTTTTAAACAATTTGCATAGCCCCTATATCTATTATTCTACTTATATTTGTTTCACCACAAAGGCCCCATTGTAAGTTGTTATGACTGACACAATCAACCCAAGGATGATGTTAATTGACTTCATTTCATATGTTAAATTAACAAATCAACACATAGTCCCTCCTTCAATAAATCCAATTGTAGGAATTTATTTATATCTTTCATCCGACCATAGATGCCATATACGCTAAAACCTCAACAATGAATCGATAACAGTGTAACAAGATTATGACATGATTAACATCAGTGGTTAAAGGCTCATGCGCAAAGCATACCTCTGGAGAGTTAACAATACTGATATTTCCCAAAAAGTGATTCAGATATCCTTGCATTGCACTCTTTGCCCTGTCTGACACAGACTGCTGCCTACCTAAGGCTGGTCGTATAATTGGTAGAGCAGCACTAGATGGAACATCTCTGGACCAAATTTCATATTACAGGAAATTATGACGACAAATTAGCATATTGATATTGTAAAAGTGCGCCAACAAAAGTTGCATGCCAGTGGGGTGGGGGTTCACCTGTTTTTTGCATATTCATCAGCATGTGAAGCAAATGTTTCATCATCAGCTTCATCGTCATCATGCACCATAGTAGTGTGCTCTCCTATTCCTAGATTTTGAAGCCATTCTTTAACCTTTAATATAATTTTTCAGTGAACATTACATCAAAACAAATAGCATATATAAAAAAAAAATTCTGCAAATGCATTTATTTATAAGCAATAAAAAGATCCATCTTAAGAAAACATTGCTGATCCAATACCTGTTCTTGCTTCTCATGAATTTCCTCAAAAAAGGCACGCTTCTTTAATGCAAAATGCAAATAAAATACTTGAGAAGCTTTCTTCACTAGCTCCCACTTGAACTGGAACAAAAATGAGATATAAATAAGTATACTCCTTTAGGAAGGAAGATCGAATAAAATAAATAATAATACGTAGAAAAACCACGATTCTTTTTACAATGAAAGAAAGAGTAATGCTAGGGAAATAATAACACAAAAGTTACCTTATTTATCCATTTATTTCAGCAATAATTAAGGAATACAAAATAAAGAAACAAATGCATTAAAAATAGCTATAAAAAAAAGAAACAAGTTATGGCTCCCTATGGTTCCCACACGATGGCCCCCAAACATTATACTGAAAGACAAGGCAGTACTGGCAACTGCGAACAAACTTTAAAACACAATCATCAAACCAAAGGTGTAAAACTATTTTCAGCTAAAACAAAAACTGAAAGGCCAGAGATATAACTAACAGTAACATTTATTTGGAGAAAACAAATGAATTCCAAAACAATGCAAAATATACAAATTGCAGCAAAGCATTGTCAACTCTGAAGTCAAAAGAGTCAAACCATTGCTAAATTTAAAACCTCTGTTCAGTTTCCTAATTCATAAGCACATATGATAACCAGCATAGAAATGCAATTAGATTGAAATACTCGAACTAATTCCGTATACTTTCCCTTGCTTTCAGTTCACACAATCATCTTCAGCGCTTGCTATAACCGAATTTTCAGTGTGCAATTTAACAACATAAGCAGAATCACGAAGAGAGAGAAATTGCGATGTACCTGTTTGTACTGAAACCGAATGGTGTAAGAGAGCTGCATAGGGCTTATGTCGCTGGCGTCAGGGCGAGAGACGGAGACGATGGTAGCCTTGGGAAGTTCGTCGAAAATCCGAGTAGCCTCGCCGGCGCCTCCATGTCGGAAAGACGGAACAGACGACATCTCCTCCGCCGCCGCCGGAGACGGCGGCTGCTCCGGTTTCATAGGGAAGTAACGGTGGGCGCCGCCGTCGGACATTAACTGCTCAGTCGCCATCGGCAAAATATAATCGGCGGCGAATTAGAGAGAAGCGATGAGGGATCGGAATAGGAATTGTGAAGAAGAAGAAGAAGAGAAGCTGAAACGGCGTCGTTGGTTGCTTCGGATCCGAAGCTAATCGAGAGAGAGAAAGAGTGGAAGCGTCGGCTTTCGTGAGAATGGGAGTTTATGGCAGGCTGAAACTGTGAACAGCGTCACAAAAAAGTGCACAAAACTTCATTTCTTCACTGGCTCTACTTCCCTTTTCAGAATTCTTCTAGCCATACTCAAATTAAATTTATTTAATTGAATTTAATTATAAGTTAAATTATATTTTTGAAGCATTGTTTCACTCCAGATCATTACCCGCTAACTATGCTAATCAGATGAGATCATAATCTACGATATTAGTAGTTTGTAGATGCCAAATACATTATAAATTGATGAAAATAATTTTAAAATGATAGCTGCTCATTTATTTTAGGTAAAAATAAAATGAAATGGTGCTATTGTTAATTTTTTTAAAAATATATTTTTTTTCATTTTAAT
>NC_029788.2:16350844-16381679 GCF_000816755.2 Arachis ipaensis
GTATAAATAATAAAATTATGTTTTCTATTTCCATATTTTTTTACAAAATTTTTTAAAAAGAATCCTGAAAATGAAAAAGGATTTTGTTTTCGTATCTAGCAGCCAATTTGGTAGTCTTAATTCTAGAAGTTGAATTTTTTTAGCGTTTCACAAATTTGAAGGGTTCGTTGCGTACACTCCGTGGTAGTTGGTAGATTGTCTTACGTTCTCTTTGACAACAGCTAAAATGGATTTGACCCCCCAAAACTAATTTTAATAAAGTATGTGTATTAATCAAAACTTGTTAAGCTGATGGGTGATTTAATCTTTTACTTAGAAAAAAAAAATGAAGTTACCTAGATCACAATCTTCTAACGAGTTGATGAATCATCAGTTAATTCATTTTCATAATAAAATGCGAATACATTCAATAGAAGTGAAAAAATAAGAAAGTGTTGGTGTCATTTAAGAGCGTATAAGAATTTCTTATAACCTAAATCATAAAATTTAATTCTAGGTTGCGTGATTTTGTTTGCTTTGTGCATTGGATGGACTGAATGGTGGAACATTATACACAGAAGCAACGACTTTTCTTTTAACAAACTAATAAATAAGCCACTCGTCACATGCCATTATTTGCCATTACAGTACAAGTCAGCAACCGCTGCCTGGGATCATCTATTTTAATCCAATAACCAATAATTGAAGTAACATAAACGAAACAACAGCATAAAAGGCTGATTTTTCACATGCACTTTTATTTTAATTTCATCGTAAAACAAAATAAAAAACTGAGTAACCTGAATTGATGCCCACAGCTCCAATTCTACAAACACCAAAGGACATTTTCCTTTGTTGTGATGTGATTAATACATGACACATCACACATCTCATGATATTGAGATCTTTATACTAATTACAGTTTACGTGAATAGTAGTGTATATAGTGTACATGTGTATTATTAGCATTACAATTGAATGGATTTGCCTTAACCACGAAAAATGTTTTAAAAATAAATTTTATAATCGTAACTTTTTTTTTATTTTGGTCTTAGACCATACACATTTCTATGGGTTTAAGTTCCTAAGTGCTTTCATAAATTAGTTGTTATCCCAAATATACCAATTAAGATTAAGATTAGCAAAAGTGTATCTTGTTAATTCTTCAATTTTTTTATCAAATGACTCATTACGTTGTTAGAGATTAATCGAATATATTTTTTGTTAATTTTAAAGATATAATGGATAGAATTAAAATTTAAGAAACTATTTAAATAAATACAACAATTTTAAAGACTACTTCAATTTTTTTATTTATCATACGCATTTTCGCTCACTCACGCACACCCTAAATGACTCTTTTCAACTTCAACCTAGCTATAGCTGGGTATAAAACTTGGTGTGGCAATTTAAGAGGCAAATAGCCAAATACATTTGCCACTTTTACACATGTGTCGGCCACAACACTTTGGAACTTAACTTCGAGTTCCTATGAATAACTCAGGTGGGATAATGGGATACAATTCGTTTTCTTTTCTTGGTCATTGGTGGGATACAATCTTTTTGCAATTTTATTTTGGTGGAAATTCATGTGCAGTCGACTTCACGTGAAGTTGATACTTGAGAGCCGTTAGATGATTTGACTGATTTGACTAAATTTTTATCTAACAGCTCTCAGATATCAACTTCACATGAAGTCGACTTCACTTGAATTTTCACCTTTTATTTTTTATTCCCACCGTATTTTTTAATTCGATAGATTAAAAGTTAATTTATTATAAATCTGAGCTCTATTTAAAAATTTGCTATTAGCTACTAGATTTATGTAAGTATAAAGTGAAATCTATATAACTATAGATAGCCGTGGTTTCATCTCCGAGCTGGAGACCTCCCCGCACTCCACGCCGGTTCCAGTCCCAGGTGGAGGCTCTCCTCCACGGTGGCATCCCCTCCAGCGTGGCTTTGCATCTTCAGGGCTCCATGTGCTACTGTGTCCTTCCGCCGTCAGCCATCGCTTTCACCTTCTCTCTCACGCAACCTACATTTCCTTTCGGTGAATCGCTCACGCAACCTGCCTTCTTGATGGATTTGTTTGAACAGGTAATGATTAGTTGGAACCCTAGGGGCTTTGCTTTCTTCTCCTACCTTCGTTTCGTCTGCCCTATAAAACTCTGTGTACGACCTCTGTTTCTTGGTAATTTGCTTTGGTGCCGTTCATCGCAGGTTAGGGGTTTCCCGATAGAGTCTCAAATTGAAGATCTCCAATGAATCAATTAGGTGTATCCAAACCTATTTTCCTTTTCATGCTTTTTGTTTCCCTTGATTGTGTACATCTTTGTAATCAATTTTGGTATCTGTTCCACGGTTAACCCAGATTTTATTCTCTAGGGTTTGTGAAATTCCTAATTGTGGAAATTGTGATAATTTTTCGTATCTGTTCGACGGTGAAGCCAGATCCTATTGCCTAGGATTCCTGAAATTCCTAATTTACAAATTGTGTCTATGTGACTTGGTTTGTTTCTAGGTTCATGTTCTTGGTTACATTCTTTGGAAGTTGCTGTTAATTTTGAGGATGGTCTATGAATCGGTTTCCTCTTCTTCATTTCGTTTTTTAGATTTCGTTGGTATGATTATCATTTCTCCTTTTGCTAGCTGTTGAATTGTTTGTTGCATGTGGTTTGTGTATTTCATCAATTGTTGGTATTTTATAATGATTATAAAGATTGTCTTCTTACTTACCTTTTCTTATATTTATTGATCATGGGTTTGGTTTTCTGAATCATCTTCTAGGTATGGGGTTTCTACCTAATCTACTTTCTCCATGGTGATGTGATTGACAGAGTTTTTTCATCAAAGTCAGTTTATAGACCCAGCTTCTCCTATTCAAGTTTTGCATTTCCAATATCATTCTCTCCTAATCAAGTTTTGCATTTGAATTTTCATTCTCATTCACTAATCCCTTTGAATTGTTTGGGCTGAATGTAGCAATTTATAATTTTTTCTGCATTCAGAATCAACTTCTCTTATCTGACTTGGTTTGATTCTGGGTTCATGTTCTTGGTTACATTCTTTGGAATTTTCTGTCAGATTCTTTGAAAATTGATGAATCTATTTTTAATTTTTTACTTTGTGTATATTCAACAAATCCATTGAGTTTTTATAATGTTTTCTGGACTGTTTGTGTCACTGGGGAATTCTCTTCTATATAATCTACTATATAATCTATTTGATGAGTGGTGATGTGATTGATAGGACTTGATTCATAGCTTTTTGCTAATTTATTTGCATCTGATGAAACCTTTTGTTAGTCAACTCACTTGCATTTCAATTCATTCCCAATTCCATTCCTTTCTGTTCAAGGTATTAGGTTTCAATCTCATCCGTTTCATGAATGTTGATGTGATTGACAGATTTTTATTGATGTTTGTCTATACTTTTTTTCCCATTCAGCTGCTATTTCGAATGTATGCCTACCTAACACATTTTAGCAACTCTCATTACTATGAGTAGAATCATTGTTTGGGATAGTTGATGACTTCCTTCCTTATGGTATAATGACATGTAGGTGCAGTGTAGTAGGTATGGTGTGATATCTCAATTTTTGGTCCCTATTTGTTGATTTCTTGAAAGTTTCCCAATTTCATTCTCTCCTATTCAAGTTTTGCATTTGAATTTTCATTCTCATTCACTAATGCCTTTGAATTGTTTGGGCTGAATGTACTAATTCATAATTTTTTCTTCATTCAGACTCATGTTCTCTTATCTGGCTTGGTTTGATTCTGGGTTCATGTTCTTGGTTACATTCTTTGGAAGTTTCTGTCAGATTGTTCAAAAATTGATGAATCTATTTTTAATTTTTTACTTTGTGTATATTCAACAAATCCATTGAGTTTTTATACTGTTTTCTGCACTGTTTGTGTCACTAGGGAATTCTCTTCTATATAATTTACTACTATTATATAATCTATTTGATGAGTGGTGATGTGATTGATAGGACTTGATTGATAGCTTCTTGCTCAGTTATTTGCATATGATGAAACCTTTTGTTAGTCAACTCAGTTGCATTTCAATACTTTATTGGTTATGCAAAAGTTGTTGTATATTTCAGCTCTTGCAAAGAAGTATAGGTGATTGTCATGAATTTGTTTGCTTCTTTGATACAGGAATATGCTTATGCCGCTCCCATTCAAGTTTTTCGTTCCCAATTGCATTTCTTCCTGTTCAAAGTATTAGGTTTCAATCTCATCCGTTTCGTGAATGTTGATTTGATTGACAGATTTTTATTGATGTTTGTCTATACTTTTTTCCTGATTCAGCTGCTGTTTCCAATGTATCCCTACCTAACACATTTACCAACTCTCATTGCCATGAGTAGAATCATTGTTTCGGGTAGTTGATGACTGCCTTCCCTATGGTATAATGACATGTAGGTGCACTGTAGTAGGTATGGTGTGATATCTCAATTTTTGTTCTCTATTTGTTGATTTCTTGAAAGTTTCCGAATTTCATTCTCTCCTAATCAAGTTTTGCATTTGAATTTTCATTCTCATTCACTAATCCCTTTGAATTGTTTGGGCTGAATGTAGCAATTTATAATTTTTTCTGCATTCAGAATCAACTTCTCTTATCTGACTTGGTTTGATTCTGGGTTCATGTTCTTGGTTACATTCTTTGGAATTTTCTGTCAGATTCTTTGAAAATTGATGAATCTATTTTTAATTTTTTACTTTGTGTATATTCAACAAATCCATTGAGTTTTTATACTATTTTCTGCACTGTTTGTGTCACTGGGGAATTCTCTTCTATATAATCTACCATATAATCTATTTGATGAGTGGTGATGTGATTGATAGGACTTGATTCATAGCTTCTTGCTGATTTATTTGCATCTGATGAAACCTTTTGTTAGTCAACTCAGTTGCATTTTAATCCTTTATTGGTTATGTAAAAGTTGCTGTATATTTCACCTCTTGCAAAGAAGTCTAGCTGATTGTCATGAAGTTGTTTGTTTCTTTGATAAAGGAACATGCTTATGCCACTCCCATTTAAGTTTTGCATTCCCAATTCCATTCCTTCCTGTTCAAGGTATTAGGTTTCATTCTCATCCATTTCATGAATGTTGATGTGATTGACATATTTTTATTGATGTTTGTCTATACTTTTTTTCCCATTCAGCTGCTATTTCCAATGTATCCCTACCTAACACATTTACCAACTCTCATTGTCATGAGTAGAATCATTGTTTGGGGGTAGTTGATGACTGCCTTCCCTATCATATAATGACATTTAGGTGCACTGTAGTAGGTATGGTGTGATATCCCAATTTTTGTTCTCTATTTGTTGATTTCTTGAAAGTTTCACTTTTTTTTTCCTGTTTTTGTGTTGGTTCAGGTTTTGGTCCTATGATTAGTTGTCTCTATGCCATTGAATGGAGATGCATATGGACTCAGATTTTGTTTTCCCTCCATTTCCATCCTCAATTTGAATTCAAAAAGGTGAGCCTTGTGTGCTGGATTTTTTCTATAAAAGGATGGTTGGTGAACCACATTCAATGCACAAACATTCTGCTGTGTTCTATTTCCTCCTAAACTTTGTCTATTTCAGAAAATTTTTTTGTTCACATTTTTATCTATTTCATCAATTCTGTTTATCCCCTTTTTTTCCTCTGCAATGCCTCCTCCATTTGATATGATTTCCAAAATGCATCCTCCTAGAGAGGCTTGGAGGCTGAAAGTTAGGGTTCTAAGGCTTTGGGTTGTACCCTCTTTTGGTAACCATGAGGTTCCTAACACAATGGAGATGATTCTCCTTGATGAGCATGTTAGCCCCTATTGGCTTCTCTTTTAAATATGGTGTTAGTTGTTGTTTTTATAAGTTTTCAAGTTTAAATGATGTGTTTTATTAATCTGATTTTGTTCTTTTGTTGGATTTCCAGTGTGGAAAAATTCAAGCTACAGTTAAGAAACCACTCCTTAATATGTTTAGGGATCATATAGTTGAAGGTCAAGTTTATAGAATGGCATACTTTACTGTTGTATCAAATCATGGTAGTTATAGAGCAACTTCTCATGAATTCAAATTGGTTTTCCTTCACCGAACCACTGTTGTAGCTGTTGATGAAGATGTTATCCCTAAGACTTGTTTCAACATTTTACCTTTTTCTGAGCTGCTGAACATGACCCAAGATTATGATTTTTTAGTTGGTGTGTCTATCTTCTTGGTATGCTGTTATTCAAGTTTTTTTAACAAATGCTTTGAATATTTAATAGGTTGTGTTTATTTGGAATAGATGTCATTGGTCTTTTAACTTCAGTGGGAGAAGAGAAAGAATATGCAAAATAGGGAAAAATTGTGAAAATTATTGTGCTGGAATTAACTCCAAAAGAGTATGTTGATTGAGTCATTTCTCCTGGTTTCTTTTTATGTTTTAATCATCTTTTTTTCTTATTTTCTGTTTCATTTTTTGTCATGTTTTGAGTTTCAGTCTTACAGTGCGCTGTGCATTATTTGGGAACTATGTTAATCAAGTAAATCATTTCCTTGCCTCTGGCTATGTGGAGCAGCCTGTTGTAGTCATTCAACTTGCAAAAGTCAAGTTCTTTAGGGGTACATTATTTGTTTTATGTACATCTTATTGGTACTCTAGGTGTTGTCTCCAATAAACTTTGCTAGACTCTTTCTGTATTGCTGTGTAGGTCAAGTAGGCCTTCAAAATGTGATGTATGCCACTCAAATATTATTTAATCATGATCTTCCTGAAGTTGTTGAATTCAGGCAGAGGTTTGCATTGTTTATTTTGTTCATTCTTATTGTATTCTTTATTTAGAACCAATCTGGAGTAACAAGTACAAGTGTTTGCATCATTTTTTTTAGTATAGTTGAGCAAGGTGTCAATGGTACCCAGCCACTCTTTATTGCAAATGAGGGTAAAGTTGTCTCCTTGGAAGATGATTTCATGCGTTTAACTAGAAAATGCACTATTGAAGAGCTTCAAGATAATAATGAGGTTGTCTTCTTTTGAGTTAGTTGTGTTTATGTTTATTTTATACACATATGAACTGAAAAAGAAAATTAAAGAACAACTTCCAGATCTGTTTTTTCATTCATATTGTTAACAAATTTTGGAATGCCCATTGCATAGGAGGGTTCTTTTATCATTTTTGGTACAATCCAAGGTATTGTTGAGGATGGAGGTTGGTGGTATTCTGCTTGTGTGTGTGGAAATGGTATCTATCCTCAAAATGGTGCATATTACTGTGATTTTTGTTTGAAGCACATAACTAATGTGACTCCAAGGTCAGAAATTTCGTTCAAAATGTCTTTTCATTTTGTCTTGTGGATTGTTTATAAAAATAATGTTTCTTGGTATTATTTATTCTGAATCATTGTGTTCCTTTTTTTTCTCTCCGCAGATTTAAAATTAAAATAACAGTTGAAGATCATAGTGGGGAGGGTATTTTTCTTCTCTTTGATCGTGAGGCATCTTATTTGCTTAAGAAATCATGTGCTGACTTGTTTACCGAGGTTCAAAGAGATGCAAGTGTATGTTCTTAGTTTTCTTTTGTGTATTCTTCACTTTATGGGATGTGATATCTGTTATTTAAACTCTGTATTTGTTATGTATTACTTTCAAAATAGCTTGTATGTGGGGATACTTATCTTCCCATATTCTAAGGGCTCATTGGAAAGAGGTTACTGCTGAAGGTTGATACCAAAGGTATGCCACATGATACATTTTATGGCACTTTTCGAGTTAGGAGAATATGTGATGATCCCACCATTATTGCCATGTTTGAGCTTCCGGATTATGATGCTGATGATGAGTCAACTCCAAAAAAGGTTACATATACATATAATTATTTTTAGATTGCGTGAATTCATGTTTTCTTCTTTTTTTTATTGTGCTGTGGTGAATTTTTCTTATGGTCTTATGTATTTTTAAACTGTTGTGGCATATGAATAGGAGCCTGATTTACACAAATCTGTTCCCTGTGGAGAAAGGGATATTGGTATTAAGAAGGAGTCATCAAAGACTTTTATCAAAAGTGAGAAAGTTGCTGGTGAGTCTTATGGGGTTTTATCTAAATCCCCAATTCTCATTGATTTTCTGGCTGAAAAACAGCATGCTGTTTCCGGAGGGACTGAGTTTGCTTCCTTAATTAATGGTGAACATGGAAAAGATGAGAAAATACCCAGCAATGATACTGTTAGTGATGATCTTTCTGCTGAACTGAATATATTGCTTAGCTCACCAGAAAAAGAAACTCAGGTGCTGTTATATAATGTTTTTTTCCTCCTTACTATGTGTGCTGTTTCTAAATGGATTTTGCATTTCTTGAGTGACTTTCGTAGCTTTTGTTAATTTCTTTGTCATAGGAGGTGTTGTCCCATGTTATTGATGCACCTTCCCAATATAGAGAGAAGCTTATTCATGAAAATCATGTTGTCACCTCCAAGGGCAAGAGAAATCTGAATCCCCAATTTGAAGAGGCGGCTGCTGATGTAGATGGGCGTGGGTTCAAGATTGCCAAGATTAATGGAGTTTGATTTAATGTATGGTATTGAGCTGCTGTGTCTAGGTGTAGGTAGTTTATATAGTATATCTACAAGTGTTTAGGAAGGCTTGTGATTCCAAATACATCGAAATGTAATGATGCTGGCTGGATGGTATTTTGATTTGACCTTTTTAGATTGTGTCCAACAAATAGGATTGTCAGATATAGGGATTTTTCTTTTGTGTTGGCTTGGGTCATCTGCCAACTAGGTCTATTCTCAACTCCTCCTTTTGTAATAGTGACTTTGCTAGGGATTGGACACATTTTCAATGTTGTACCCTCTTTAGGTTACATACTAGGATATGTAGTCAGATGTTGGGATCCTCCTTATCATAGGAGAGATAGCCATATGTAATTGTGTATATCACTATCAGTATTTTAATGAAATGCGGCAGTTCTTATTTTTATTTCTTTATTGTTGTACAACTTTATCTTTTCATCTCAATTAGTTATTGGTGTTGATTATAATACTTTATTTTTTTTATGTTCTGCGTTATCAAAGGTGTGCATGGTTATATTAGTTCTTTGTTGGTTCTCTTCCCAGCCACCCCTTCCCCCTACCTTTTTTTTTTTATCTTTTGCTTATAGGAACTTAACAATGTGATGTGTTTTTGGGAATCAATTAGGGGTAGTTCTTGCGATTTATGTTTCAACCTCTAGTTTTATTTAGCACGAGTAACAAAGATGTCTCATAATTTTGTTCGTGCTAGAGAATATATGCGTAATTCTTTGAAAAGAAAGCGAACACAAACTCACCATCGAAATGCAAGAGGTCAGTATTGAATTGACCTTCGTGATACTTTTAGTATTTTTTGCTCCAACTTTCAGTGATTTGATATCTATGGGAGTCTTTGTAATTTATTTTCGTTTTGTAATGTTTTAGAGGTCCTCGATTCCTCAATCCCTGCTCTCTCTTTGAATGATTATTTGGGTAATTTTTATTGCTCTATTTATATTTTTGTAGTTACTCTGTGTATTCTTATTAATTTATCTATTTTTCTTATATTATTCCAATGTTTCTGTTTGCTTTTATTTTTTAGAAAATTTAGTTGAGGTGTCCTAGAATGTTAATCAGAGTTCAAATCTTATTTTGTCAGGTATAATATTATCTTTAAGTATTTTATCCCTGTCCAATTTTGTTTTTGTTAAATTATATTTTAAGTTCTTATGAATTATATCTAATAACAGATTGGTTTATTGATTTATTATTGTTTTCCTACACTTTTACACCTAAAAGGTTTATTTTAACTATTACGGCCACTTTGGCTAAACTTCATAAATAAGTTCTTTTAGAAAAAGGGTTTAAAATATAAGGACTTTTATTAATAACAACTTTTAAATAAGTTATTTTGTGTTCGGAAAGTTATTATAGAAGTCCTTGTTTTAAAGCTGTGCATTAAATTAGCTAACATAATCGCGAAATTTGATTCAAAGCGCACAATTATTGAAGGTAATTAGATTAGCTAGCGTAAGCCTGACCAGTTGTCTTATCTTGTTGAAATAACTAATGTCATTATAAAATTGTTTATGAAATCATTTAGATCAGTAGATAGGTTTAATTTATATAGTTGTTTTAAACATACACAAGTAATAGAGGTTATTAAATTGTTTAATTAGTGTTTATTTTTGTTTTGGACAATATGAAGGGTTTTTTGGTTATGTAATTGGATTCATGTAATCAGTTAATTAATTAACTTTTCTACCTAAATAATAGACAAGGGGTATTTGTTGAAACTTTCTTACTTTGATGTCATAATCAATAGTTGTATCTTAAAAAAAAAATTAACTATTCTGTGGGTTCCTCTAATTTTTTGGAAATCTTCTATTAGTTCCATATAAATAATTTTTCTTTTAGTTCTGTCCGTCAAAATTTTTTTTTTAGTTTTTTCAATTATGCCTCTCTTGATAGTGATTCGGTCAATTGTATAAGGAGATGTTTACAACAAAGAATATGGTGCATGGATTCAATTAAAAGAAAAGGAAATTCTTGGGAGCCAATTCAGAAAAAAAATTGTGAAATGACTCAATTCAAGTAAAAAAAAAATATATAGGCACTTGGTTCAAAATTTTACAACATTCTATTGACTAATTGAGTCATTAAAGTCTCAAAAATATACAACATAATTCTAATAGTAATTTAGATTATTTAATTTGAACCTTGATAGTTAGTATGAGTGATTCAAATAATGAAACAAAGTTTATTCTAATGTTAGCACAAATCAAATTGTTCTTAAATGTGCATTTAGCTTTAATTGGAATAGGTTATTTGATAAAACAATGTTTAATTTTCATTGGTTTTCATAGTTTATTACATTTTTAATGTTCAATTTGGATGCTGATTATTAGATAATTAATTGATTTCTTATTTCATCATTAATTTTTTTTTTCGTTGTCGAATATATATTTACATAAGTTTGTGTTATTTTAAATCAAAATGGATGATATAGACCAATCAGAAATATATGATCCTTCGATAAATTCATTCAGTCAAGTTGGTTCTGTTATTGATCATCCTCTGTTCTTGCAAAGTGAGATACAAGGTACGTTCTCTGTATTAAAGTATTTATTATTCAAGAATAGTAAAATATTATTCTTATTTGCTTAGTGCTAAAAGATTCTATTGTGCTTCTGTGATGAGATATTATTCAGTCAGTGTAAAAAAGTAGTGTTTTGTGATACATTTTTTTGACAAAATTTAAAGGAGTCAAGTATTTACTCTATATTTTATCTGTATGCTAATGGTTTGTTCATTTTATGTTGAATATATTTCGTGCCACATAATTGAGATGAAATTCTTTTGTTGTTGTGCATATTTTTTTCGACTTTATCTTTGCCAGGTTGCCTTGATGTTGGTAATCCTAACTATGAATGTTCACTTTGTGGCGTGTGTTTCTGGTTATTAGAACGTGTTGAAAGAGACTCTACAGTTAATCGTCCTGTTTTTACTGTTTGTTGCTCAAAAGGAAAAATTCAGTTACCTTATCTCCGAAAGCCCCCAGATTTGTTATATAATTTGATTAACGGACATGATAGCAAGAGTTTGTACTTCCAAAAAAATATTCGATCTTATAATAGTATGTTTGTCTTCACGTCTCTTGGCGGTAAGGTATTGGATTCAGTGAATGATGGGAGGGGTCCACCACAGTTTATAATAAGTGGTCAAAATTATGATCGGATTGGAAGTTTGCTCCCAGATCCTGGTCAGAAGCCTAAATTTGCCCAGTTATATATATACGACACTCAGCACGAGATAATGCATATGCAGCAAAACTTTGGGTATGTGTGTTTGATATTTTGTTGCTCAGTCTTTTTATTGTATTTTCTTGATGTTTTAGTGTTATTTGTATTGAAAAACAGGTTTATAGTTGTGATCTGATAGTTATACTGTATTTTGTTCCCATTATAAAGTCTTATTGGTCTTTTTTTGCTAATAATGATATATCAAAATATATGAGATTTGTATTCTGTGTGGTTTTTAAATATATCTTTGTGGTTAATTTATATTTTTTTTAGGCAAACATCTGAGATAGATAAAGAATTGATAGCTGATTTGTTGCAAATGATCGATACTCATAATGTCATAGCACAGTCATTTCGAAGAGTCAGAGAATTCTATCAGTGTCATCCATCTGAGATTTTCTCTTTGAAGTTGTATTTGCAAAGGAAGGTTGATCGAAGAATTTACAATGCTCCTTCTTGCGATGAAGTTGCTGCCTTGATTGTTGGAGATTTTGATTCGTCGAATCATGGCCGTGACATTATTGTTCGATCTACTGGTGGTCAGTTGCAACGTATTTATGAAACTCATGCTCTGTATTGGCCCTTACAGTATCCTTTGTTGTTTCCATATGGTGAGGATGGTTACCAGATGAACATTGGTTATCGAGGTGAACAGCCTGGATATGTTCCTGGAAGGAGAACAAGGGTTTCCCTTAGGGAATTCATATGTTTTCGTCTCCAGATTAGGGAACACGAAGATAGAATTATTCACAAGTGTAGACGGTTATTTCAGCAATTTGTTGTTGATTGTTTCACCATGATTGAGTCCCAAAGGTTGCATGAGATTAGAATGAAGCAAAGTACAACTAGAGGAGAAGTCCTTCAAGGAATAGAGGAGGCTATGCATCGTGGCGATGATGAAGCTTCTTCAATTGGGACACGAATCATTTTGCCTTCTTCCTTCACTGGTGGTAGACGTTATATGTTTAACCGTTGTCAGGATGCCATGGCAATTTGTAAACATTTTGGCTATCCAGATTTATTCTTCACTATTACGTGTAATCCAAATTGGCCTGAATTTCAGCGATTTACAGAGCGAGAGCGAATTCCCATCGCTGATCGTCCTGATATCTCTTGTCGTGTATTTCATGCGAAGTTGAAGTGCCTCCTTAGCGATCTCAAGGAAGGTGTGTTTTTTGGTTCACTTAATGCAGGTATGTTCTTTTCTCACTTAGCATCTCAATCTCTGTCTGTTGTCTTCAGACATGTAGTTGTCTGGATTCTTTAGGATGTTTTTGTATTTTTTAGGTATGTATACTATTGAGTTCCAAAAAAGAGATCTACCGCATGCACACATGTTACTTTGGCTTAACGTGGAAAACAACTTACAAAGTGTTGAAATTGTTGATGAATTCATCTGTACCGAGCTACCCAATCCCCAAAAATTTCCATCTCTTTATAAGGTCGTCACCAAGTACATGATCCATGGTCCCTGTGGTCGACTTAGACCAAGTTCTCCTTGCATGAAAGATGGTAAGTGCTCAAAATTTTATCCAAAAAGATTCGTTGACCAAACGAGCTTTGATGAGGATGGCTATCCAATATATAGACGTCGTAATACGGGTGTCACAGTGAAAATCAACGATGTTGATATTGATAACAGATTTGTTGTGCCCTATAATCCACTACTGTTAATGAAATATCAAGCTCACATAAATCTTGAGTTCTGTAACAAGTCAAATGTGATTAAGTATCTTTTTAAGTATGTCAATAAGGGTCCGGATCGGGTGACTACAACTGTTGGAGAAACATATGATGTTGGTGAATCTTCTCAGGTGGTTGATGAGATCAAACAGTATTACGATTGTCATTATTTGTCACCGCTTGAATCCATGTGGAGAATTTTTGCTTATGATATTCATCATAGATGGCCGGCAGTACAAAGGTTGACTTTTCACTTGCCGAACCAGCAACATGTTGTATTCGATGATGCTGATATCACTACTCATGTTTATTTGCAGAACAAAGATTTGCTGATGATGTTTACGGGTTGGATGATGGCCAACAAGCGGTTCCCGGAGGGGCGGTCTTTAACATATGTTGAATATCCAGACAAATTTGTCTATTGTTTGAATAGCAAGGGGTGGAAGCCAAGACAGAGGGGATTCTCAATTGGAAGATTGAGTTTCGCTAATCCCTCATCTGGTGAACTTTTCTACATGCGGATGCTTTTGAATGTGCAGAGAGGTTGTACCAGTTTTCGAAGTATAAGAACCATGAATGGTGTTACTTATGATACATTTCAAGAGGCATGTTCCGCCATGGGATTCTTGATAGATGATAAGGAGTATGTTTCTGCTATTAAGGAAGTCATCGAGTTAGCGTCAGCTGCACAGCTAAGGAGGCTTTTTGTGATGTTGTTGCTATCTGGTTCCATGGGAAGACCTCTGTCAGTTTGGGAACAAACTTGGGCTTATTTGTCTGATGATATTCTTTATCGCAGAAGATATGAGCTATAATATTCCGGTAAGAATTTTGTTCATCATGAATTTATTATATGACAAGCAGGCACACACGCACGCACATAGTACAGAAATCATATTATGGTGCTAATATTTTATTAATTATCGTTAAACGTAGATCTAACGATGAGTCAGGACGAGTTGCAAGCATTTTGTTTGTTGGAAATTGAGAAACTATTGCAGAGTAATGGAAAATCATTGAGAAATTATGCTGGGATGCCGGTTCCTAATAACTCTTTAGTCTCTCAAATTAGCAATTTGATGCTGTTGCGTGAGTTGCAGTATGATACTGTTTCTTTGACTCGTGAGCACGATGAAAATGTCTCCAAGTTAAATGAAGAACAGAGGGTGGTCTACGATAAAATTATTGATTGTGTTTCGAATAAGAGGCACGGATTCTTTTTTGTCTACGGGTTTGGTGGCACTGGAAAAACTTTTTTATACAGAATTTTGTCAGCTAGATTGTGATCTAAGAAAAAGATTGTTATAAACGTTGCTTCTAGTGGTATTGCTTCTCTGTTGTTACTTGGTGGTAAAACGACACATTCTATGTTCAATATTCCTGTTGAGCTGACTAAAGACACTGTTTGTCAGATTAAGAAGGATAGTCCAAAAGCTGAGGTAGTCCGGTTGGCCGATTTGATTATTTGGGATGAGGCACCGATGACTAACAAATTAGCATTTGAAGCGCTCGATAGGACGTTGCGGGATATAATGGTTTCGGTCTCTGATAGGAATAAAGATTTACCTTTTGGTGGGAAGGTGGTCGTTCTTGGTGGTGATTTCAGGCAAGTCTTACCAGTTATTCCAAAAGGTTCTCGTGCTGAAATTGTGATGGCGTCCATAAATTCTTCTGTCCTCTGGAAATACTGTGAAGTTTTGCGATTGACCAAAAATATGAGGTTAGCAAGTGGATTGGAACAATCAACTGCTCAGGAGTTAAGGTCGTTTTCAGATTGGATACTTCATATCGGTGAAGGTCTATGTGGAACTCTGGTCAATGACAAACTTCTTGTTGATATTCCTTCTGATCTAATCATTCCTGTTTTGGAAAATCCAGTGGAAGATATTGTAAATACAATCTATCCAAATTTGGTTCAGAATTTTCGTGATCCAAGCCTTTTCCAGGATAGGGCAATATTGGCTCCGACTGTCGAGAATGTTGAAGAGATAAACAATTATATAGTTGACTTGTTTCCCAGTGAGGAGAAAAATTATCTCAGTGCTTATTCAATATATGGTAGTGATGCCTATTCTGATGTTGAAGTTAATTGGATAAATGTTGAATTCTTGAACCAGATTAGGTGTTCTGGTCTACCTAATCATTCGTTGAAGTTGAAAATAGGCGTGCCTATTATTTTGTTGAGGAATGTTGATCCAGCTGGGGGTTTGTGTAATGGGACTCGACTTGTTGTACGAGATCTAGGGACAAATGTGATCGGTGCAGATATTGTTTCTGGTAGCAATGTTGGGGATAAAGTTTTTATCACCAGAACGAATTTGATTCCCAGTGATACGGTTATACCGTTTAAATTCCAATGCCATCAATTCCCAGTTTCTTTGTCGTTTGCGATGACAATCAACAAAAGCCAGGGTCAGACACTATCAACAGTTGGTTTGTTCTTGCGTCGTCCTGTGTTTTGTCACGGTCAACTTTATGTAGCTATTTTCCGAATTAGGAATAGAAATATTCTGAAGATTTTACTTTGTGATGAAGGATTAGTTGATCCTACCAGGACTGAAAATGTTGTATTTAAAGAAGTTTTTGATAAGATATAATGTAGTTTTTTGTTATATTTTCTAATCTTTTCTATGTTATTTATAGTTTTGTTTTGGTGTACGTTTTCTTTAGAGAGAGACATCTTCTTTGGGGTATGTCTAAAATCGTCTCAACCATTTTGTGTGCACTAGATGCACCAAATTTTATGGATGATTAGATTCTATTAAATGAATATTAAAGATGTTATGAAAGAAGAGTATTCATACGCTTTATAAATGTAGAGTATATTTGTATATATATACATAAATATATTTTAATACATAGTATTTTAAGAATGGCAAGTATAATCTTTTACTTTAAAATGAATATAAAACATATCAATACATATCAAAATATTTTTCATTTATTAAAATTAATTATTATACTATACTATTGTTAATAAGGTAAAACTTTATTAAGAAATAATTTCATAATTACCTATTAGGAAAAAATATCATCAATCATAATTATTTTAGCATGATTATCTTCATAAAAAAATTTGATTTTAATCTAAATTATACTCTATCCATACAATTTTATTTTATTTTTGTTATTTCTAACATATATATTTAAGTAATAAATATATTATTAGTAGTAAGTTTTTTATAATGTCATATATCAATTTTTTCTTGGCACCTCTTTACATAATTTGGTTAATTTATCCAGATCTCAATTGATTTTGTTTTTTTCTTTTGTTAGTTAAAATGTATCTTTTTTAATAGATGAACCAGATTTTTATTTCTTCAAAAAATCAATTCAAATTTTTTTAATACATTGAATTTGCATAAAATTCAAAAATTAAATATCTAAAATGATTGATATTTTTTTTACTATCAGTCTAAAAATACTTGATTGCAGAATTTTGTTTTTATTAATATAATCCTCTCAATTTAACAATAAACGTAATTAAAGTCAAATAATGTGAGTTTAACTAATTTTGTTTTACCAAATTCATCAGTTTCAGTTCATTAGGATCCCTAAAAGACCTTTCGACCTCACCCCATCTTCTTTATCCCTAACCTCACTCCATCCGTCGCACCATCTCCGTACCCTCTCCCTCGGCTGAGGTTTCTGCTTCTCTCCTGGGTTTTGGCCACATGCAGAGAAGGTATGGGTATCTCTGCGATTCCATTCGATCCCACCATGAGGGTGTTGTTCTCTTCGTTGCGTCTGTTCCTTCTCCCCCAAGGTTCCTCTGTCTCTCTCTGTCGATCATACCTCATTCTCCATCTCGATTTCTCCGTTTTGGATAGTAGATGTTGCCACCGCGGTTCAAGAGGTATATCTGGGCTATGGTTCCATTCTCCTCCTTTTCAATCTCTTTCTGGATTCCTTCTCTAGTTTCAATTTTTTTTCTGTTAATTGTTACTGTTTTCTGGATCCATCGTTTAATTTTGAGTTGTTTGGTTTCTGATTTAATCATGGTGATTGTTACTTGTTTTTCTAAATAAATGGTTCTCTCCTATGTTTGTGCTCTTGGTGTTTCTGTGAAATAATTTTCTTCTTGGGGAGTTTGCTCATTATAATTTATATAATTTTCTTTCAGCTATTGGACTGAAGTTAACTGTAGTGTTAGGTATACTTGACTGATGAAATTCTGTTTTTGCTTTATTGTGAATTGTCAAATCAACTATATGTGGTAGGTATTTGGTAATTTGTAACAGGCCTCTTCCCATATTGTTTTTGCTCTTTTCCCATGAGTATTTGGTTATTTGTGATATCTGTAACACCCTAATATTCAAATCCTTATGCTCGAGTCATAAGTCAATGATATTACGGTGGTACGACTTTCAGGTGGATTTTTCATATATAAATATAGGTAATTTTCGAAAGGAGTATTAATCGAGAAGCCTGAAAAGAGTAAAAATCAAAATCGCGAAGACGTATCACTCACGTTTCGACAACGAAAAGTTAAACTGCTAAGCCAAACGCGATATACGGACAAGGCATAAAGGAGATTAAGAGATAGATAACAGATAGATATATATAGCATAAGTAAATAGCCACTAGTCGCGACCCGCGAAGTTTAGGCCGGCTAGGGTACAGTATGAAAGTAGATGACAACAGTATATCCAAATCTTTCCCAAAGGAAACATAAGAGCCTCTATAGGCAAGTTCCAAAAGAGTTCAATACGTAATATAATCTTTTCAAAACAAAGGTGGAGAGATTCTAAGCAAAACACAAAGTAGAGAAAATAAATATCTTCGCCGTCTCTCAGACAAACCACAGCTCACTGCTGAGCACCTGGACCTATATCTGAAAAACAAGAGATATATACGGAATGAGAACCCCGGGCCCATGGGTTCCCAGTACGGTAAAAGTGCCAAATAAATACAATGCACTGCAATAAAAACTCACTGAGCATCCTAAACTTCTTCACCAAATATCCAGCCTAAATTCTCACTAATCCATGAATAGGCAACTGTCGTAAGGGGATACTAAATCTAGTTCCTGTTACACATGTTTCCAAACCCGCTGACTCTTCCACGAGTCAGACTCAGAATCATAAGCAAAACTATCACCAGTTGTTCTGCCCCAGCAATTCTATATCAATACATCATACACTCGCCTGGAGCTAGTGAAACCACATCACTGCGAATATGTGCCCTGTCACCATTAGAGGGTATCTGCGCCCTGTCGCCATTAGAGGGTATCTGTGCCCTGTCGCCATTAGAGGGTATCTGTGCCCTGTCGCCATTACAACCAGAGAGAAAACACAAACATGCTTACATTCAATATTTTCCATCATTATTCATTTATCATATGCCTTTATACTCAACCATAATCCATAATGGCTTTGCCGTAACTCGGCAATAACTCAGCCATCCGGCTCACAGTTCAATCCAGAACTAGCCAATTTATCAACATGGCTCCGCCGTATCCGGCAATAACTCAGCCATCCAGCTCATGGTCCAATCAAGAACCAACCATTTATCAATAAATATAGCCCTTCGGCTCATGGCATACACGGTACTTCCACCGCCATCCTCCATATCTCATATAATCATCTTTGATCATTATTGATCTTACCCTTTCCCCCTTGCTTCACTCGCAAGTTACCACATTCCCTAGCTCCTTTCTCATTGCTAGGCATATCATAATGATTTAATACATAAGGGGTGAGATCGGAGGCTTAGAAGTATGAGATTTGGCTTTTAAAACTCAAAAATCAACTTTAGCATGAAAGCAGGGCCACGCGTACGCGCACTCCACGCGCACGCGTGGATGGCCAAAAACTCATCGACGCGCAAGCGTCAGCCACGCGTACGCATGGGTGCTCTTGCGCCCAGGCACAAAACTAGCACAACCCTGGCACAACTCTCTGGAAAATAGCTGGGCATTTGGTGCAGCGCATCGACGCGCCCGCGCACACCACGCGCACGCGTGGATGGTGCTTTCTGGAAGAACGGCGCGTACGCGCCAAGTGCGCCTACGCGCCAAGTGCGCCTACGCGCGGAGGGTCGTTCTGCTAAAAATTTTCTAAGTTAAAAGCTGCAGAATTTACAAATTCAACCCCCAATCTTCCGACGGACATAACTCTCTCATTTTAAATCATTTTCCACCCGTTCTTCGAACGGCATGGACATCCCGGATCCAATTTCATTTCTAAACAAATTTGGCACAAAACAGAGATCCGTAGTCCAAGTTATGTCCCATCAAAATATGCCCAAAAACCATGTTTTCATACAAAACCACAAAGTGCCATTTTCGAAACAAGCCATTTTCAACTATTTTCAAAATCAACCAAAACATGCCAATTTCAACCCTTTTTTGAAATCAATCAAAATGTACCAAAATCAACATCAAGCCATCCTCAACTCATATATTGACACTTTACCAAAATTTCCAAAACCACATCCAACCATTTCAACACTTCTCAATCAAATGCCTAAAGGATAAACACAATATCATGTCATACATCCTTCCTCATCCCAATTTCCAATAATACCATTTCCAAATCAACCATCATTATACCTATTCAACATCATACTCACTATCACGTGGTTTCACCCACAAATCAACCTTAATCATTCCTCAAGCATATATCACAACATACATATCTCTAATGCATCATCATACCATCAAGGCATCAATAATCATAATTACATATATGATCACATAATATATCTCAACCAAACCAAACATATCTCATCTACATAATTTCACCCAAAATTACCAAATTCCGCACTTCAACTCCTCATACCTTATTATTCAATAACCAACCTAATCATTCATATATTCATTATCTGAAATTCATCCAATCACTTGTGCCAAAGAGATGAATGGAATACTCACCACAAAACTTAGATAGAATTGTAGAGGATGAGAAGAGCGACGCGTGGCCGCAAACGGCTCATCAATCGGAGCTCCGTAGCTCAAGTTATGGTGGTTTGAAGATCAAAGAGAGTTAGGTTTTCTCTCTTCTCTTCTCTCTTCTCAAATCAGCGCCCAACAAAGTAGTGTTTATATATGTTGAAATGAGCTGAAATGAGCTGAAATGCTCACAACTAGTGTTTATATATGTTGGGTCTTGGGCCCACTTAGGCCCGATTCACTTATTTTTGCCCATTAGCCCAATTTTGGGCCAAAACCTTTAAGATTAGCGCTCTAAATTGCACTTTAAATATTTCTACCTTCCCCAATTATAATTCCTCATTTCTTAATCTTGTTTACCCATAATCAATTTCCTCAGCTGTAGTACCAGACAGATCTCAGCCGGTACTGCCGGTCAAAATTCCACTGCGCGCTTTTACGCAGAAAACTATGTTTTCCGACTCGGAAAAATTCACTGAATCCAAATATCATATTTAAATCATCAAATTCCAATTGCCAAATCTTCCAACCATATTCGCTCCTATTTAACTTATTATTTAATTAATTTTGGTTAGATCGGGTATTACAATATCTTCCTAAATGATGTGTGTAGGGATATCAATCTATATATACCTATTAGTCTATCTCTGTCCCATATGTGAAGCTTTCATTGTAAGCTTTAGTGTTTGTTAACTTTGGGAGTTTATAACTTCAACTCATCTGTTTATCTTCTCATCTTAGTTCTGAATTTTTCTCTGTATATTTTCTCCTTTTGGTGTTCTTATCCTATATATGTTGGCAATGAATAACCGTGTTGATCTGGTGGAGAAAATCACTCCCTGGAGAGAATCATGGAAAGTGCATGTTAAAGTTGTGAAGTTGTGGTACCACAAGAATCCTTCTTTGGATCCTTCTCAAAATCTGTTGCATATGGTCATAATGGATGAGAATGTCAGTTTTATTTTATGTTAGTATTTCCTTAAGTTGTTGCAACTTTTTTTTTAATATGCAGAAGGGAATTTTTATTTTTAGTTGCAAAGTGATGTGTTTTTGTTGTTTTATTTTTTTAATCAATTATTTTTATGCTGTTTGGATACCTAAATACGTTAATAAATTCAAAATATAAAGCATTCTTTTTCAATTGCAGTTACACAAGATCCAAGCAACGATTAGAGATCAACTTATATCAAATTTTACTGTGTCTCTAAATGAAGGGGATCTGTATTTGATGACCCATTTTACAGTTGTACCAAACACTGGTTTGAACAGAGTGACCAAACATCAGTTCAGACTTTTGTTCCAATAAAAGACCTCTGTTGTTTCTGTGGTATCTCCAAGGATACCTCATTCGGGTTTGTGTTTTACGTCAATAGATGAAATTGATCAAATGACAAAGGACCACAATTTTCTCATTGGTTTGTACAAGTTTCTTGCTCTACCCTTTTAGGATCATAGTATTATGTTTTAAAAAGTGTGGTTTCTGATTCAAATTTGTATATGTTTCAATCTAATTATTAGACTTTGTTGGGATCATTACTGGTGTTCGAAAAGAAAGAGATGTAGCATCATATGGGAAGCTGATCAAAGCAGTTGTGCTAGAAGTTTTTACTGATGGGTAATATGTCTCTGACTTTCTCCCATATCAGTAGTTATCTTTTATTCATTCAATTTTTTTTGTTCCAGCCTTTATGTTTATAACAATAAATATATAGTTAGATCTTTTTGCTCTTTTGAAACTTATTTCTCCAGCAAAAAGGTAGAATGCAATGCGTTTGGAAATGCTTGTGATCTGTTGGAATATGATAACTTACAAAAATATCCAAGATCTCCGCTGATTGTCCTCGAGTCTTTTAAAATCAAAGCAATTGAAGGTTAGTTTCAGGTATATTCAACGAATTTTTACTCTAATATTTACTTTTCTTATTTTTGACCTTTTAATTTAAATATGGTTTGAGGCTAATAGAATAAGATTCTTGCATGCAGGTGGAGTAATTCTATAGAATGTGATAAATGTCTCTAGGTTATTCATTAATCCTGATATTCCTGAGTCTGTTGAGTTCCTAAGCAGGTTAGTTGTGATAAAAATATTGTAAAGCTACAACCTGCTATGCTTATTTTGTTGGTATTCATGTATATATTTTGTGTTATGAAGATTAGTTATTGTATCTTGTATGTAGATTTAGTGTAGCCAGTTATGGATTCTCAAGACTTGTGACCAATGACCTTGGATACTTAGTTTCTAAAGTTGATGATGATTATTTCAATCCCAAAGAGATCAGTAATATTCAAGATCTTCATGCAGATAACGGGGTACTATTTTAGATTGGCAAACTCTCCATTTAATACTTAAACTTGAATTTCTTATACATGTGTGTTGGGTTTCGTAATCTGGTTTGTTATTTATTATTCTATAGTATATCATTATTTTTAAAATTTTATAGGATGCTCATTACTTTGTTATTGAGACAATTAAGGAAGTTATGAATGAACCAGATTGGTGGTACTACTCATGTGTATATGGTCATGCCGTTGTTGAGGATGATGATCTCTACCTTTGTGATGCTTGTGGTTCATGTGTTGAACATGTTATGGTCAAGTAAGGTTCATATGTTACTCTATTATGGAATAGATTAATTATCAATCTTTTGGATTTTTGGTTAGTTCTTTGTTATGCGCCACTCTATGTGTTGTTAAGCAGATTTCTTGGTTTTAGTTATCATTCTTGGTTGTTAATTGTGTTAGATATGGGATTCGGGTATAGATTCACCATGCTGGGTGTGCTGTTTTGTTTGTTCTGCTTGATAATGCGGCAACAAAACTATTTGGAAAAACCTGTTCTAAAGCATTTCTCAGGATAGAAGAAGAATTTCCTGTTGATCCTAGTGTGCTTGCAGTATGAACTCTTTCATAGTGAACCTCGTTTAATCTTTATTATTATTTTTTTTGTGTTCAAGTTTATTGATTCTTTTATAATAAACTCCCAAGGTCTGTCGGTTATATTCTCCACAAATGTTTGATGATGTTGTTGGAGAGGAGAAAGTTTTCAAGGTTGAAATTCTTTCTGCAGTTGATCCAGATTACTCCAGGTCCTTTAAAATTGTAAATGTCTTTAGTGATAATCCAGAACCAGCTGCAACCGATGATTATATAAATGTATGATTTCTCACCCTATGTTACAACATGTTCATGCAATTTTCTTTTTCTGAATCAATGCATTCGATACTTATTCTAACCAAATTATCCCAGGCAAGGCTTCACGGTCCCATTTTTCCACCAATCTATGATGCCTATTTGCAGTATGCAACTGGAGAAGATTACAAGACTCAAGTAGTGTGTGATAATTCTATTCAATCAGAAACTATTGAAGATATTATTACTGATCTTATTTCACCCAATCGCTGCTATTCTGATGCTGAGAACGTACATTTTTTTTCCTCATTTGCGACAAAATCTCTTAGTTCTTTCTTTTTTGTTATTCTTGTTATATCATACGCTGAAAAGTTAGTAATTGATAGTTTTGTAAATTATTTGAAATTTGAAATGCTGTAATAATTTTTTCTTTGCTGGCAGGGTGGTTTCGTTTTTATTCTGGGAACTATATCATCTGTTTTGAAGAATCATAAGTGGTGGTTCTCAACTTGTTTATGTGGTTCTCTTGGGTCAGCTAATAAACAAATTTTATCATGTGATCTATGTCAGCTTCAATACATTGATGCTGTCCCAAGGTGTTTTGTTCTTTAGTTTTATTCTGTTTTCGTAACTAATTATTATTTCAATGTTAACTCAAAATTTTCTTGTTTTCTCCTGTTTTTCAAGATTCTGCTTGAAGATTGTAGCAATAATATATTTGTTCTTAAAGATCGTGAGGTTGTGCAAATAATAAAGACAAGATGCTCGAGCTTTTTGGATAATCACCCAGAGTTGAATCAGGTTGTCATCCAGTTGTGGTTTTAATTAGTATATAGATATATAGATATAGATATAGTTAGTTTGTATCTATTGACATTCCTAAGGAAAACATAAATTATTATTATGCTATTTTTTAACTATTTTGTTTTTTTTTTTTCGTTTTTAGGGATCTTATTGCAAAGTTGTTCCATTGAAACTCATTTCAAGTCTTTTGCACAAAAAAGTTGTATTCATGGTTGATGCTAGGCCTGTGGGTTATGAGATGAATCGATCTGTGTATATTGATCAACAAATTTGGGATGATGCCTCCATTATTAATGTTTTTGAGGCTGCTGCTGAGATGAATGAGCATAAGGTTTGGTTGTATAGTTTTTATAATTTGTTCAATTATTAGTATTTAAAAATATCAATAACTAAGAGGATTTCAATTTTGTTCAGATTCATGTTCTGGTTGATTCTATGCCTGAAGTTGAAGATGCTTTCAGCCAATGTGGAAGCGATCATGAGGCTGCGGAGGATCTGCATGCTTTTTAGTTTAATATGTTAAGAACTTAAGATACTACTTTAAATTGTTGTTGTGGAGGATCTTCATGCTTTTTAGTTTAATATGTTCAGATACTAATTTAAATTGTTGTTTGATTTGTAATACAATGTTAGTGTCTTCTGAATTCTAATGTGGATATAACTATGATATTTATATATTTAATCAAATTCCTTTTTAATTACAACAAAAAAATATGTGTTTATTTTACTAGTTTCAAATAAATCGGTGCAATAATTAATTAATTATTAATCAGTATTAAAAAAATGATAATTGTGGAAAAAAATATAGATACTGGTTAATAAAATGGTTTTCATTACCATTTTTAAATATATTCAAGCTAAGGTTAAATTTAATTGTTATTAAAAAATATATATCTCCTCAGTTTTTTTAATTTTCTTTTTTGGTAAAAAAATGTCAATTCAAGAGTGCTATACTCCCATTAACACATAACTCATCTTGTTCCTTTTCTTCATTTTCTTCATTTACGGGTCCCTTCCTCTCTTTTTCTTTCTCACTTTGAAACCCAATTTCGTTTCCGTCACTTCAAGGATCACTCGCTCACACTCGTCCTCTCCAGAATCAGAAAGCCAAGTACCCAGAGCTGGGAACTGTTCTCTTGAGGTCATCGATTTTGTTTGTTGGTTGTGTGATTCAAAGAGAGTCGCGATGGATGCTGTTCATCAATCAGGGGGCTTCTCTCTCTTCCAATTATCCCAAAAACAGGATTTTATACTTGTCACAAGGCTTGAAGCACATTACCTAACACTTATCATGGGTTATTATTCCCCAAACTGATTAATGGGTTTCCCACAGAATCTAACATTTATCATGGGTTTTCCAAAAATGAAAAAAATTTGCTCCTTTGCAAAGCTGAGGCGCCTTCTTCTGTTGCTGATGGGTTTGCCAAAGGCTTGATGAGTCTCATTGTATCTACTATTTGAGGACTGGATTCTGTGGCTATGGTTCTCACTGCCGTTTCAATCATCCGCATGACCGTGCGGTAGTAAAATTTTTTGTTCGTTTCATTTTTAAGTTTGGAGAGGGTTTTTTGTTGTGTTATTTTTGCACTTGATGTGATTAATTATTCATGGTTGTACTTTGGATCTGTTAGTTAATTTTGTACATCCTCTAATTCAGTGCTACTTTGGTTTCATTTTCTAGGTTTAATTGATTCGTTTGGATAAAATATTTTTGCTGTTCCTTATCTGAGTTAATCTTCTTGGTTTCTTATTGTTGTCTTCTTGATTTAATGATTGGACTCAAGAGTTGATTATCAATTTTCAGTTTCAATAATGCAATCTATGTTTCTGATTGCCAATAAGTTGATATGTCTTCTATTTCACCAGTCATACTTATTGGGAATAGTATTATTATATAGTCAAAGATAGGATCAATCAGTAGGTATGGTTTCTTTATAGATTTATAGATAGATAGATAGATGTATATAGACACATAGATAGGTTGATATGACATATCTATATTATATAGAGGTATGAGTATATCTAATTTAATTACCTATGGACACATTGAATGTCATATGTCAATCAATCAATCAATCTAGCCAAGGAGTGCAACAGAAACGTATTCTACAAGCTTTGCCTTACAAACTTGCTCATTTCTCTAGTATAAGTAGTAATGAGGTGATGGAGTATTGTGGAGATTTTTCAAGAGCTATCACTTGTTCCTTACTTGCCTTTTTTCCCTTGCATTCCCTTTCGTTGAGATAAATCTCAGATCCTACACAGTTTTCTCTTGCCCATATTTTGTTCTTTGTTTTTTTCATCCACATTCTTTCATCTTTACTATTTATTTATTGATAAGATGAGTCTTACTATTGATCCTCTTCAAAAAATCTCTCCACGGAAGGAAGCTTGGAGTATTGAGGCTAAGATCTTGACCATTTGGGAAGATGCTAGCATTGTTAATGAAAATATGCAGAAACTCTTACATGTGGTCTTGATGGATAAGCAGGTAGGTGTGTGTGTGTGTGTGTGTGTGTGTTCTATCAAAAACTCAGTTTTTAGTTAACTAAATTCTGTATTTTAAAATTGTGTATGTAATCAGTTTTAGCATGTAATATGTCATGGTATGATATTTAGAAATGGTCAGATGATTTTTTTCTCTTTTTTAATTTCCAGCACGACAAGGTCCAAGCAACTGTTGAGGATGATTTGATCACAACTTTTATTCATCAGTTAAAAGAAGGACACGTATTCATTATTTTCGACTTCAAAGTGATACCTAATGGTGGATTGGTTAGGGTTACAAGACATCGGTTCCGCATCCTTTTCAAGTGTAGTACCTCTGTTGTTGCAACTGCAAGTAGAGTCATACCTAATCCTGGTTTAAGTCTAACTTCTATGGACGAGATTCTTCAAAAGCGCACTGATTATGAGTAATTAATAGGTAATTTTCGCTTTTTCAAATTTGACCCGGAATAAAGGTGTTTTAAAGTGAGATTAATAACAACTCAAGAAAATGTCTCGTGGTATTGTATTCGGCGATTTAATCTTTTTTGCTATAATTTAACTAAACAGATTTTGTTGGGGTCCTGTGCGGATTGAAAAGGAAAACGGATGTGGAGTGTAATGGAAAGATATTGAAAGTTATCGTCCTTGAAGTATTTGCTGATGGGTATCCATTGCCTTTCTATTTTTATCCTTTTTTTAAATTATGTTATGCCTGTTTTTCATTTTTTTTATTACTGTTGAATTATTCTATTGTTGTTGCTCATTTATTATAATGATTACCCAGGAAGAAAATCCCCTGCAATCTTGTTGGTGACTGTTTTGCTCCTATAGACATCAATAGTTTGAAAAAGTATCAGAGACCACCCGTTCTTATTTTGCAATCTTTCAAGATCAAAGTCAATGGAGGTAAAAAGTTGTCCATGTTGCACACATGTCTCAGTTTGATTTGTTTATATATTTTTGTTTACCAATGAATTGTTTCTTTATGAATTAATTTCTTCTTATTGTGTTTTTGTGATTTGTTGATAAAGTTAGTCTCCAAAATGTGATCAATGTTTCTCGGGTTTCAATCAACCCTGATATGCAGGAAATTGTGAATTTTTTGAATGAGTTAGTTGGATTCAATTCTCCTCAAATTTTGTCCCACTGAACTAAAAATTTCTGCCTTTCTCTCCATCGCTCACTCGCTGACTCTCTCTCTCTATTACTCAGTCGCTCACACTCTCTCTCTATTGCTCACTCACTAACTCTCTTTATTTCTCACTCTCTCTAGCTATTTTCCTGAAATTCTTTTACCCTAATATTAATTTTTTTTTCATAGATACCGTATTGCAAGCCACCATTTCAGTAGACTGCGTAGTAATGAGATTAGGGATTTAGTATCTGTAATTGATGATGAATTTTTTGATTGGAAGCTAATACGGACTATTGCTAATCTTAAGGGAAATAATGAGGTGTGTACTATTAGGTTTTTAACATCTTTTAGTGCTATGTAAGAAGTACTCATGTTAATTGATTTTTGCATATTCTAGACATGCTTTGTCCATTGAATTCATAAATTTTTTGTTTTAATAGGATGGACAATTCTTTGTGGTTGGAAAAATTAAAGAGATTGTTGAAGATCCAGAGTGGTGGGTCTTTTCTTGTGTTTGTGGTAATCCAATTGTAGGTAATGATAATGTGTTTCATTGTCAGCTGTACGGCAGAGAGGTCCAGCATTTTATGATCAGGTAAATCCAGGTTATGATTTAGAAATTTTCTTTCATCTGTTTTGATTCAATAATATAAGTAAGCTTCACGTATCAGCTTCTTGTGAGACTCACAAATAGATTAATCTGATATTTACTTTCTCAGTTATAGTTACAGGATTAAGATAGTTGTTGAAGACGGGACTTCTTGTGGAATATTTGTCTTGTTAGACAGTGCAGCCACTAAGCTATTAGGGAGAACCTGTTCTGATGTGTTTTTGTTGTTAGAAGATGAAATGGAGGTATGGTTAATGCTCTTAAATTTTATTTCTGTATACTGTATCAATAACTATTTCTTATTCTTCAATTTTGTCCATTAATTAGTGATCACTTTTCAATATCTATGATAGAAAATTGAGCACCAATACTGTCCACGGTTTTTTCATCAACTCATTGGGAAAGAGATTGTTTTCAAAGTTCAAGCAAAGAGGATTAACACTCTGGGTTATTGCGGTACCTTTAAAATCATCAATGTCATTAGTGATGCACGTTTTTTTCAACAAACTTCAGGCTGATCAGTGCATCAAGGTTAGTACTCTTTGTTTATGTTAGATATTAATGAATTGGAGGAATCATTTTTAGATATAGTTTCTTAATCCCCAGTTTCTAATTCTTTGGCTGTTGTTTTGAATGGTATCCTTTACATGCCAACATGATTTTGCCTCATACTTTACAAAGTTGGCTGCGTTTTGTAATTCATGTTTTGCTTCCAAATTTTAAGGATGTTAGTTCTGATTCGGCCTTTAGCCCAATACTTGAAGACTTCTCTCAGTATGGACAGCTTAGAAGTTATGACAACCAAGTCATATCTGGTGTTCCAATACAACTGCATAGCATTAAAGAGATGCTTGCTGACATTCTTTGTGCTAAAATATATTCTTTTGCATCAAGAAATGTTAGTATTTATGTTTATATTCTCAACTGTCTGAACTATGTTTCAACATGTGTAGTATGAAAAAACAGGTATCATAATATACCAATTACTGTTTCTCTACAGGATCAGATTTGTTTTTTGATCGGTGAGATTATTGATGTGCTGAAACATCAGAAATGGTGGTACTACTGCTGTTTGTGTAATGCACCTGTTTGTCATGTTGGGAATGTATTTTATTGTTATCTGTGTAGAGTTGAGTGTGTTGATGCCATGAGAAGGTATCTATTTTATCTCTCAGAGTTGTTGGTACCAGTTTTCTTTTTGCTTTATTGCATCTTCTGCACATGTTTCTCAGTGTATATTTTGCTTTTGTTTACATTATTTAGGTATCGCATCAAAATTATTGTTTCCCATTCAAATGCAGCAATATTTTCATACTTGAGGATGATGAGGTGATGCAAATACTCAAAAAGAGTTGTTCAGACTTTTTGATAGACGAAGGAAATTCTTCCCAAGTAATCATTTTGGTTTTAATTTAATTTAATTGTCCTTGTTTTCAGTTTAGTGTTTATGGTTCAGGTATGTGAATTTTGCTAGACCCGTTGGATATGAATTGAATACATCTCTTCATGTTGTTCGTGCAATATGTGATGATATTAATATTGTGAGGTTTTTGGAGGACTCCACCCATGATAATCAACAGTAGGTGATAACATTATTATGTAAATCTGATGTTCAGTTAGTCCACTTTGTTTCTGATCAAGTTAACGTCAATTGGCTATATTGTTTTGTGTTTTTCATGTGTGATGTGTTAAGAGTTACTGATGTTATTCCTCTCTTGTTCCATTTAGAAACTTCATCTGGATCCCTTTATTCCTCATTTTCCTTTCGAATTTAAGAATCCAGTTGAGTTTCAGTCCAATGCAAGCATTCAATGTTCGTCGAGCTCAAGTGCTCCAGTGCGTCAGGCTTCACCGATTTCTGTTCTCAACTGGAATTGTTGGGTATTTCTTGATCTAATGGACTTTGATTCTTTATCTCTTAGTAAACTATGTAAACAGTAATATGTATATGCATACATGTATATCGCTTAAAATTTTTTTCTTTATTTGTTGAATATTTCTTTTATTAGTCTTCAAATTTTGATCATACCTGATTTCTTTCTCATCTCAATTTGTTTTTTTCGGCTTATGCATTCCTTGTTCTTATATTTTGCTGTGTTCTCTGTAGACTGTTACCCATGATTTTCATGCAAGAATTTCGTCCTCACAAGGTTCCAATTTATTTGGGAATCATCAGCCTCTCACTATTAGGGAAGAGCTTCGGAGTGCCTTTGGACAATGTGAAAATACTGGCGATGCTGTTGAAAGTATGGATGAGTGTAGTGGCTAATCATTTGTTACATTATATATATATATATATATAATATAATTCCAAGCCT
>NC_029788.2:16381699-16386346 GCF_000816755.2 Arachis ipaensis
AAGCCTGTAAAGAATTGTTAGAATTTCGCTTAATTGTGTTAAGTAGTTGGAAAATTGGTAAAGTATGTTGTCAATGGATCTATTTTGGTATGTAATATCAACTCATTTTCTGGAGTTGTGATCTTTATGAAACTTATTGTTCTCTTTCGTATGCTTAAATTTGTATGTGTGAGTATGTTTCTCTGTATTTTTGAATAAAGCATGGTTATTATATATAGACCTGTGCTTTGTTTTATATATATATATAAAACCCCAGATCCAAAAATTTGAGTGATAGTTTAGTGATAATATTTATATTCCTTCTAATCCAAAGGAGGGCAATGATATCAGATTTTATGGAAATATGTCTAAACTCTTCCGCTCTCTTTCTAGACGCCTTTCTTTTTCTTCTCCATCTTCCTTCTCCACCTCTCCAATCCATTCTTCCTCCAATCCCCTTACTGAGAAAGTAGCTAGACCTGACGAACTTTCTCCCAAACACAATATCTTTGAAGAAGAAGTTTGCTTCCAAGATATCAATCAAGCCATCGACAATTGGGAGATACCCAAAATCCCCCAAGATGAGCTTTATGTCCCTGGTGACAACAAAAGAAAATCAGATTATATCATCAAAACCGCTGAAAATAATATTCCTCTAGGACCAGATTCCGGTGAGGAGTTCCATCTCTTAACCAAACCCCAAGATGAGCTTTATGTCCCTGATGACAACAAAAGAAAATCAGATTATATCATCAAAACCGCTGAAAATAATATTCCTCTAGGATCAGATTCCGGTGAGGAGTTCCATCTCTTAACCAAACAATCTGTCAGAGAACATGCCGGTCACTACAGATATCTTCACATAGGGTGTGTCCAGGTTGCAGTCAAACCTCTCATCCGAGAAGGCTTGAATGCTTCCATCCTCATGTGTTTTAGAGATATTAGACACAATGATTTCCAAGACTCCCTTATCGGAACAGTTGAAACAAGTCTTGGACATGGTCCAGTTTATTTCAACTGTTTTCCAAACAAAACGGTCAGCCTGTTAGACACCAACATCCTTGACTCTCTCTTCCTAAACATCCGAATTCATGGTCTTAACATGAAGGAAGGATCCATTCCAGCCGCTTTAATCTATAGGATTCAATATAAAGTCATGAACACTTGTAATTCTAGAGTCCTTCTTAAATCCCAAGATCGTGAAACTACTTTGTTTGTCACTGACATGACAAAGGCCAACGTTATGATTCCGAGGCTCATAAGGTGGGATGAAATTGATCTCCCCCAGTCATGGTCTATTGACAGAGCTATCCCTACACAACCTAGACAAGCACCTCTCTTACGAGAAATAAAACAGGATGAATCAGGGAAAGTAGAAATTTTCTTTGACAGAAGAAACTCTTTTTCCTCCAGATCTGAAGCAGGGACATCTAATGATTTTGCTTCAGCAAGAAAGTCTTTTTCTGTGACTTCTCAATCTCAGTTTTCAAAATTTTCAAAACCCGTACATTCTGAAATCAATATTTCGGGATTACAAAATAATTCAAACATTTCTCAACCAGTTTATCAAACCGATGATAAGCATTCAGATGATGATATTGAGATAGAATCTTCCATTCAATCTCCAACATACTCATCTATGCATGGTGCTCAATATTCTTCTGTGAATAATGCCCAATGAGTAGCACAGAATTTATCATAGATAGGGAAGCCTTACGTAAAAACCTTGAATCTGAGGAATATGACCTCCACAGAGAATGGTATTTACGTACGCATACAGCTACTCAAATTGCATCATTCAAAGAAAAATATTACAGTTTTCTAAAAGAAGTTAAGATGCATATTCCTTTCTTTGAATGGTTTCATGCTTATTCCATCAAAAACAATCTAGTTTATCCTTTCAAAAACAAAGAAAACTTGCTTTCAGCAAATGTTATTTCAACTTGGAAAGTTAAAGATGGAAATTTAGTTAGATCTGAGTTTCCTCCAAAAGGACCTTTTGTTATTTCAAACACGGAAGGACATAACCCTGTTATGGCTTCTCCCTTTAAAACAAAAAATATTAATGAAGCTGTCGCCCCAAAAGATATTAAAAATCTTATTGAACAATCTAATTACACCAATAGATTTTTACAATGTCTGGGTGACAACCTTTCATCTTCGGAATCTACTTTTTCTTTGAAAAATGTTTCTGAAGCCTCTACTTCTAAAAATATTGAAAAACCCCTTTTTAAACCTTTTAAAATGAGTAGTAAAGTAAAGCAAAGTCTTAAAACTTCCATTTTAAAACAACAATCCGGTGATTCAGAAGTTATTCAAAAAATTGACCAACTTTTAAACCGTTTCTCTACTGTCCCTGAAACTCCTAACTCTAGTGAGTCTACTTCTCGTATTCAAACGCGCTCATCCAAAGCCGTTAATGCCCTTTGTCATGAGTCCAACGACTCCTCCTCCGAACATATTGATGATTCTCACAAATCATCCCTCAAGATCAGCCCTATTTTGACCAACTCTCTCACCAAATGGAAGGGTTTAACCAAACCCTCTGCATATAGTTATAATCGTGTTTCCGCTCCGGACCTAGCTCTTGAAGAAAGGGAACTAGGTTTTGTCAGCTTCAATGCAAATAATGTCTATGAATGGAACATAGACGGCAAAACTGAATATAACATCATGAGTATGCTTCAGCATATGACTATGGTAGGGACAGCCTATCAAGCTGCCCATGAAACTTCTGAAGAAGCAATAGCCAATGTTATTGTTTCCGGTTTCAGTGGCCAACTCAAAGGATGGTGGGATAACTACCTCTCTGATAACCAGAAACATTCAATCTTTTCGGCCATAAAAGTCAACGATCAGAATGAACCCATCATTGGAGAAGACGGAGAACCTATCCCCGATACTGTTAACACCCTAATCTTTACCATAGCAAGCCACTTCATTGGTGATCCATCTCTTTGGAAAGATCGCTCTGCTGAGCTACTTTCCAATCTCAGATGCAAAACTTTGTCTGACTTTCGGTGGTATAAAGACACCTTTCTTACTAAGGTTTATACCAGAGAAGATAGTCAACAACCTTTCTGGAAAGAAAAGTTTCTTGTTGGACTCCCAAATTTCCAGGGAGATAAAGTAAAGGACAAAATACGTAGCTTAACTCCAGATGGCATAATACCCTATGACGAGCTAAGTTATGGTCAACTGATTTCTTTCATCCAGAAGGTTGCTTTAAAGATTTGTCAAGATGACAAAATCCAAAGGCAACTTGCACGAGAGAAAATCCAAAATCGTATTGATCTGGGAACTTTCTGTGAACAATTCGGTCTTCCTACTTGTCATCCTAAGAAATCCAAAAGACCATCCAATCGAAAAGTTTTTAAACCTAACCCTGAAAAGAATTTCAGAAGATCTAGAAAAGGTTTTCAAAAACCTAAAAATGAAAAGAGTTTCCAAAAGAATTTCCAAAATTACCCACAAAAGAACCCCATTATTTGCTATACATGTAAGAAACCTGGACATATTAGCAAATACTGCCGGTTAAAAGGAAAGATTAATAATCTAAACCTTGATCCTTTGATTGAGGAACAGATTAATAATCTGTTGTTAGAAAGTTCAGAAAATGATTCTGACCGAGAATCTTCGGATGATATCAATAACATCGAAATCGATGACATTGAATCATCAGATTCAGATGTCAAGCAAATTGATGTTTTATCCAAAGACCAAGATCTCTTATTTGATGCTATTGAGGCTATTGACAATCCAGAACAAAAGAAAGACTTCCTTTTGAAACTAAAAAGATCTTTACAAAAGGAGAAAAAACCCAAAAATTTGGTCCTTAACAATAAATATGACGTCAAATCTATTTTCAAAAAATTAGAAAAACAAGTTATTCGTCCCATAACTATTCAGGACCTCCAGTCTGAGGTCAACAATCTCAAAAGAGAAATCCAGGAAATCAGGAGAAATCAAGACAATCATCAACTTATTCTCTCTCAATTAATGCAAGTGGGAGAATCTGGTGATGAACTTGATCAAACAGAGTGTTCTAAGGAACAAGAAAATAAAATTTCTGACGACAACGAGGGAAAAGAAATTCTGAGAATAATCAATGTATTCTCTTTTATGAAACATCGTGTTCATATCCGAATTGTCGTTAAAGATTTTGTTTTCGACATCATTGCACTCTTTGACTCGGGTGCAGATTCAAACTGTATTAAGGAAGGTCTGATCCCCACAAAATATTTTGAAAAGTCTACTGAACGCCTTAGCTCAATAACGGGCAAAAGGCTAAGTATCAATTTGAAACTAACAGGTGTTTTTGTTGAAAAGGGTAATCTCAGAATTCCCACCGAATTTATTATTGCAAAAGATATCAAAAATGATGTAGTCTTGGGGACACCTTTCATAATCCTTTTGTTTCCTTACCTAGCAGATTTTCCAGGACTTACCTCTTTTGTGGAAGGACAGGTAACCTTCTTTGAGTTCCTAGATTCACTAAAACAAAAATCTTTAAACCTAATTGAATTCAAGACAAAACAGATTTGTTTTTTGAAAGAAGAAATCTCTTTTAAAACCCTTGAATCCCAACTCTCCCAACCAAAGATTCAAGACAAAATCAAGAACCTTTAGAACCTTTTTGAGAAGTCTATTTGTTCGGATTTGCCTCAT
>NC_029788.2:16386995-16420177 GCF_000816755.2 Arachis ipaensis
AGCATTGTCAAAAGGAAATAAAAGATCTTTTGGATAAAGGATTAATTCGTCCTAGCAAGAGTCCTTGGTCTTGCTCTGCTTTTTATGTTAATAAGCAAGCTGAAATAGAACGAGGAACTCCTAGGCTTGTCATCAATTACAAACCACTGAATGAAGCCTTACAATGGATTCGTTATCCTATCCCAAACAAAAAAGATTTGCTTAATAGATTAAACTCTGCAAACATTTTTTCAAAATTTGATATGAAATCCGGTTTTTGGCAAATCCAAATCACCGAATCAGACCGATACAAAAGAACATTTACAGTTCCATTTGGACAATATGAATGGAATGTAATGCCTTTTGGTCTGAAAAATGCCCCATCTGAATTTCAAAAAATTATGAATGATATTTTCAATCCATATTCAAATTTTGCAATCGTTTACATTGATGATGTTTTAATCTTTTCCCAAACTTTACATGAACATTTCAAGCATGTTAAAACTTTTATGTACATCATCCAAAAAAACGGTCTTGCTGTCTCTAAGTCAAAAATTGTTCTCTTCCAAACAAAAATCCGTTTTCTTGGTCATATAATCTTCCAAGGCACTATAACTCCAATTGAAAGATCAATTTTGTTTGCAGAAAAGTTTCCAGATTATATCCTTGATAAACCTCAGCTCCAGAGGTTCCTAGGATGTCTCAATTATGTCTCAGATTTCATCCCAAATCTTAACAAACTCATTAAGCCTCTCCATGATAGGCTTAGGAAAAATCCTCCACCTTGGACAGAAAAACATTATGATATTATCAGGTTCCTTAAAACCAAAGTCCGCAATCTTCCTTGTCTTTACTTACCTGTTCCTCATGCATTTAAAATAGTAGAAACAGATGCATCAGATTTAGGATATGGCGGTCTCCTAAAACAAAAATTGCATGATAAAGAATGTATCATTGCATTTACATCCAAACATTGGAATAGTACTCAACAAAAATATTCCACTATCAAAAAAGAAATTTTAGCCATTGTCTTATGCATCACAAAATTTCAATCTGACTTACTCAATCAAAAATTTTTAGTCCGAGTTGATTGTAAATCGGCCAAAGCTGTTTTACAAAATGATGTTAAAAATCTTGCATCAAAACAAGTGTTTTCCAGGTGGCAAGCTATTTTAAGCATCTTTGATTTTAATATTGAGTACATCAAGGGCAACTCAAACTCTCTCCCTGACTTTCTCACATGTGAATATTTGCAGGGAGATAAGCAAAAAGACGATGCCTAAAAAGGCAACCTTAGCCTCAGCAAGAGGCAAAGGCGTTCGCCTAGCCCTACCAGGGCCAATCAGAAGATCTGGATCTAACACCCCAATGGAATCATCTACCCAACAACCTCAACAATCTGGGTCATCTACCCAACAACTCACCCAACAATCTGGGTCATCTACCCAACAACCCACCCAAAAATCCATTGAACCAAAACACAACCAAGCCAAACAATCCAAAGCAGACTATGCCATCCCAATCGAAACCCTCCTTGCCTTACAGGACCAGGGTCTTACTAAACTCAACAAAAAATCATGGGCTGACATATGCAGTGAGTCAGATGAAGAAATTGAATTATCTCAATTGATATCCCAAGTAGCCAATCGAAAAACAGTCATACAAATAGGAAAAGAAAAGCCCATGGACCAAACACCCCAAACATCCTCAATCACTACCAAAACTCAAAAAGCCCAAACCAATTACATATCTACAAACAAAATCACAAATATTATCCACATAGAGCCTGAATTCTGGGATAGCTCTCCAAACAAAGTCATCCCAAAGATTTTCCCTACTGGGTTCCACTTCAGGCCTTTAGCACCTAACAAAACCCGCCAATTTTACGAATTCATCTTAATAGATACTGACTCAGTATCTATTAAACATTACAAGGATAAAACCAATCCTGAATTTATAACCCATTCAACTATCCAAATTCTCAGAATTTTGTCCCCAAAGCAATTTGGGAACAACCTAAACAAAATTCAAAAATTTTCTCAAAATTATGACCCAATAGGTTTTAATTATTGGGATTACATGGAAGCCTGGACTAAAGTATTTTGGTTCCAAAATACTCAATTCAGACATTCATGGTTAATTTACTTTAAAAGAAAAACCAATTATGTTTTTCCAAATTGGTTCTACCAATGGTGGGACTTCTTTGGACCAATCCAAGAAATTTTACCTTCACCAACAGATGAAGGGTATAAACTTTTTCAATCAGAGTTTAACAGTCAGGAAACATGTGTTCCTGTAATGTTAAAATTTTTCTCAACATTTTTATTGGCATGGGTATTCTCATGGCAATACAGATATGCAAAACCAAACCACCCCAAATCATTTCCAATCCTACAAAGGCATGGTTATGTCAAATGGTAGGGCTAGGCGAACGCCTTTGCCTCTTGCTGAGGCTAAGGTTGCCTTTTTAGGGATCGTCTTTTTGCTTATCTCCCTGCAAATATTCACGTGTGAAAAAGTCAGGGAGAGAGTTTGAGCTGCCCTTGATGTACTCAATATCAAAATCAAAGATGCTTAAAATAGCTTGCCACCTGGCAAACACTTATTTTGATGCAAGATTTTTAACATCATTTTGTAAAACAGCTTTGGCCGATTTACAATCAACTCGGACTAAAAATTTTTGATTGAGTAAGTCAGATTGAAATTTTGTGATGCATAAGACAATGGCTAAAATTTCTTTTTTGATAGTGGAATATTTTTGTTGAGTACTATTCCAATGTTTGGATGTAAATGCAATGATACATTCTTTATCATGCAATTTTTGTTTTAGGATACCGCTATATCCTAAATCTGATGCATCTGTTTCTATTATTTTAAAAGCATGAGGAGCAGGTAAGTAAAGACAAAGAAAATGGTGGACTTTGGTTTTAAGGAACCTGATAATATTAGAATGTTTTTCTGTCCAAGGTGGAGGATTTTTCCTAAGCCTATCATGGAGAGGCTTAATGAGTTTGTTAAGATTTGGGATGAAATCCGAGACATAATTGAGACATCCTAGGAACCTCTGGAGCTGAGGTTTATCAAGGATATAATCTGGAAACTTTTCTGCAAACAAAATTGATCTCTCAATTGGAGTTATAGTGCCTTGGAAGATTATATGACCAAGGAAACGGATTTTTGTTTGTAAGAGAACAATTTTTGACTTAGAGACAGCAAGACTGTTTTTTTGGATGATGTACATAAAAGTTTTAACATGCTTGAAATGTTCATGTAAAGTTTGGGAAAAGATTAAAACATCATCAATGTAAACGATTGCAAAATTTGAATATGGATTGAAAATATCATTCATAATTTTTTGAAATTCAGATGGGGCATTTTTCAGACCAAAAGGCATTACATTCCATTCATATTGTCCAAATGGAACTGTAAATGCTGTTTTGTATCGGTCTGATTCGGTGATTTGAATCTGCCAAAAACCGGATTTCATATCAAATTTTGAGAAAATGTTTGCCGAATTTAACCTACTAAGCAAATCTTTTTTGTTTGGGATAGGATAACGAATCCATTGTAAGGCTTCATTCAGTGGTTTGTAATTGATGACAAGCCTAGGAGTTCCTCGTTCTATTTCAGCTTGCTTATTAAAATAAAAAGCAAAGCAAGACCAAGGACTCTTGCTAGGACGAATTAAGCCTTTATCCAAAAGATCTTTTATTTCTTTTTGACAATGCTGCAAAAGCTGCTCATTCATTTGAATTGGGCGGGCTTTTGTAGGGATTTTTGATTCTTTGAAATTCTTTTCATAGGGAAGATCAACAACGTGTTCTTTCCTATTCCAGAAAGCATGAGGCAAATCTGAACAAATAGACTTCTCAATTTATTTTAAAAGGTTCTTGATTTTGTCTTGAATCTTTGGTTGGGAGAGTTGGGATTCAAGGGTTTTAAAAGAGATTTCTTCTTTCAAAAAACAAATCTGTTTAATCTTGGATTCAATTAGGTTTAAATATTTTTGTTTTGGTGAATCTAGGAACTCAAAGAAGGTTACCTGTCCTCCCACAAAAGAGGTAAGTCCTGGAAAATCTGCTAGGTAAGGAAACAAAAGGATTATGAAAGGTGTCCCCAAGACTACATCATTTTTGATATCTTTTGCAATAATAAATTTGGTGGGAATTCTGAGATTACCCTTTTCAACAAAAACACCTGTTAGTTTCAAATTGATACTTAGCCTTTCGCCCGTTATTGAGCTAAGGCGTTCAGTAGACTTTTCAAAATATTTTGTGGGGATCAGACCTTCCTTAATACAGTTTGAATCTGCACCCGAGTCAAAGAGTGCAATGATGTCGAAAATAAAATCTTTAACGACAATTCGGATATGAACACGATGTTTCATAAAAGAGAATACATTGATTATTCTCAGAATTTCTTTTCCCTCGTTGTCGTCAGAAATTTTATTTTCTTGTTCCTTAGAACACTCTGTTTGATCAAGTTCATCACCAGATTCTCCCACTTGCATTAATTGAGAGAGAATAAGTTGATGATTGTCTTGATTTCTCCTGATTTCCTGGATTTTTCTTTTGAGATTATTGACCTCAGACTGGAGGTCCTGAATAGTTATGGGACGAATAACTTGTTTTTCTAATTTTTTGAAAATAGGTTTGATGTCATATTTATTGCTAAGGACCAAATTTTTGGGTTTTTTCTCCTTTTGTAAAGATCTTTTTAGTTTCAAAAGGAAGTCTTTCTTTTGTTCAGGATTGTCAATACCCTCAATAGCATCAAATAGGAGATCTTGATCTTTGGATAAAACACCAATTTGCTTGACATCTGAATCTGATGATTCAATGTCATCGATTTCGATGTTATTGATATCATCCGAAGATTCTCGGTCAGAATCATTTTCTAAACTTTCTAACAACAGATTATTAATCTGTTCCTCAATCAAAGGATCAAGGTTTAGATTATTAATCTTTCCTTTTAACCGGCAGTATTTGCTAATATGTCCAGGTTTCTTACATGTATAGCAAATAATGGGGTTCTTTTGTGGGTAATTTTGGAAATTCTTTTGGAAACTCTTTTCATTTTTAGGTTTTTGAAAACCTTTTCTAGATCTTCTGAAATTCTTTTCAGGGTTAGGTTTAAAAACTTTTCGATTGGATGGTCTTTTGGATTTTCTTGGATGACAAGCAGGAAGACCGAATTGTTCACAGAAAGTTCCCAGATCAATACGATTTTGGATTTTCTCTCGTGCAAGTTGCCTTTGGATTTTGTCATCTTGACAAATCTTTAAAGCAACCTTCTGGATGAAAGAAATCAGTTGACCATAACTTAGCTCGTCACAGGGTATTATGCCATCTGGAGTTAAGCTACGTATTTTGTCCCTTACTTTATCTCCCAGGGATTTTGGGAGTCCAGCAAGAAACTTTTCTTTCCAGAAAGGTTGTTGACTATCTTCTTTGGTATAAACCCTAGTAAGAAAGGTGTCTTTTTACCACCGAAAGTCAGACAAAGTTTTGCATATGAGATTGGAAAGTAGCTCAGCAGAGCGATCTTTCCAAAGAGATGGATCACCAATGAAGTGGCTTGCTATGGTAAAGATTAAGGTGTTAACAGTATCAGGGATGGGTTCTCCGTCTTCTCCAATGATGAGTTCATTCTGATCGTTGATTTTTATGGCAGAAAAGATTGAGTGTTTCTGGTTATCAGAGAGGTAGTTATCCCACCATCCTTTGAGTTGGCCACTAAAACTGGAAACAATAACATTGGCTATTGCTTCTTCAGAAGTTTCATGGGCAGCTTGATAGGCTGTCCCTACCATAGTCATATGCTGAAGCATACTCATGATGTTATATTCAGTTTTGCCGTCTATGTTCCATTCATAGACATTATTTGCATTGAAGCTGACAAAACCTAGTTCCCTTTCTTCAAGAGCTAGGTCCGGAGCGGAAACACGATTATAACTATATACAGAGGGTTTGGTTAAACCCTTCCATTTGGTGAGAGAGTTGGTCAGAATAGGGCTGATCTTGAGGGATGATTTGTGAGAATCATCACTCTGTTCGGAGGAGGAGTCGTTGGACTCATGACAAAGGGCATTAACGGCTTTGGATGAGCGCGTTTGAATACGAGAAGTAGACTCACCAGAGTTAGGAGTTTCAGGGACAGTAGAGAAACGGTTTAAAAGTTGGTCAATTTTTTGAATAACTTCTGAATCACCGGATTGTTGTTTTAAAATGGAAGTTTTAAGACTTTGCTTTGCTTTACTACTCATTTTAAAAGGTTTAAAAAGGGGTTTTTCAATATTTTTAGAAGTAGAGGCTTCAGAAATATTTTTCAAAGAAAAAGTAGATCCCGAAGATGAAAGGTTGTCACCCAGACATTGTAAAAATCTATTGGTGTAAATAGATTGTTCAATAAGATTTTTAATATCTTTTGGGGCGACAGCTTCATCAATATTTTTTGTTTTAAAGGGAGAAGCCATAACAGGGTTATGTCCTTCCGTGTTTGAAATAACAAAAGGTCCTTTAGGAGGAAACTCAGATCTAACTAAATTCCCATCTTTAACTTTCCAAGTTGAAATAACATTTGCTGAAAGCAAGTTTTCTTTGTTTTTGAAAGGATAAACTAGATTGTTTTTGATGGAATAAGCATGAAATCATTCAAAGAAAGGAATATGCATCTTAACTTCTTTTAGAAAACTGTAATATTTTTCTTTGAATGATGCAATTTGAGCAGCTGTATGCGTACGTAAATACCATTCTCTGTGGAGGTCATATTCCTCAGATTCAAGGTTTTTACGTAAGGCTTCCCTATCTATGATAAATTCTGTGCTACTCATTGGGCATTATTCACAGAAGAATATTGAGCACCATGCATAGATGAGTATGTTGGAGATTGAATGGAAGATTCTATCTCAATATCATCATCTGAATGCTTATCATCGGTTTGATAAACTGGTTGAGAAATGTTTGAATTATTTTGTAATCCTGAAATATTGATTTCAGAATGTACGGGTTTTGAAAATTTTGAAAACTGAGATTGAGAAGTCACGGAAAAAGACCTTCTTGCTGAAGCAAAATCATTAGATGTCCCTGCTTCAGATCTGGAGGAAAAAGAGTTTCTTCTGTCAAAGAAAATTTCTACTTTCCCTGATTCATCCTGTTTTATTTCTCGTAAGAGAGGTGCATGTCTAGGTTGTGTAGGGATAGCTCTGTCAATAGACCATGACTGGGGGAGATCAATTTCATCCCACCTTATGAGCCTCGGAATCATAACGTTGGCCTTTGTCATGTCAGTGACAAACAAAGTAGTTTCACGATATTGGGATTTAAGAAGGACTCTAGAATTACAAGTGTTCATGACTTTGTATTGAATCCTATAGATTAAAGCGGCTGGAATGGATCCTTCCTTCATGTTAAGACCATGAATTCGGATGTTTAGGAAGAGAGAGTCAAGGATGTTGGTGTTTAACAGGCTGACCGTTTTGTTTAGAAAACAGTTGAAATAAACTGGACCATGTTTAAGACTTGTTTCAACTGTTCCGATAAGGGAGTCTTGGAAATCATTGTGTCTAATATCTCTAAGACACATGAGGATGGAAGCATTCAAGCCTTCTCGGATGAGAGGTTTGACTGCAACCTGGACACACCCTATGTGAAGATATCTGTAGTGACGGGCATGTTCTCTGACAGATTGTTTGGTTAAGAGATGGAACTCCTCACCGGAATCTGGTCCTAGAAGAATATTATTTTCAGCGGTTTTGATGATATAATCTGATTTTCTTTTGTTGTCATCAGGGACATAAAGCTCATCTTGGGGGATTTTGGGTATCTCCCAATTGTCGATGGCTTGATTGATATCTTCGAAGCAAACTTCTTCTTCAAAGATATTGTGTTTGGGAGAAAGTTCGTCAGGTCTAACTATTTTCTCAGTAAGAGGATTGGAGGAAGAATGGATTGGAGAGGTGGAGGAGATTTAACTCTTTTTTTTTTCTCAATCTCTAAATCCATAGTCACCAGGAGTTCTTACGTTTGGATCTTATCACTTTCAAGAACATCGTCAAATTAACCTCACTGCCCATCAACAAGGGTCTTACCGCTACAGTTCCCTTAAGTGATAAAAGTAAACAGCCTGTACTTCCAGATTTAAAGAGTGGTTGTTTTGATATATACCAAAAAAAAATAATAAGAACATGAACAGTAAACATAATTTCCAGATCCATGAACCTCAGAGATAGCTTAATGATAATATTAACATTCCTACTTCCCCATCAGGCTCTGATACCAGATGTCCCGGAGTGGATCAAGGAGGGAAAGGGGAAGAAGGAGAGAAAATAAAGTCAGTAAGAATACAGTATGATAGATGCAAGAGCAAGAAAGTAAATATGAAGTTAGATGCGGCGGTAGTCCGCACGCATATGATTGTTAGTATGAAGTTAGATGTGGCGGTAGTCCGCACACATATGCAACTGCAGAAATGTAAATATGAAAACACGAAAATGAAAAATTGATTGAAAGTTTTATTGAATGATTGAAATAAAAGAAGAGGGAAGAAGAAGAGCTGGAGAGCTTACAAGGGAACTCTCAGAGTCTCTCTCTCTCTCTAACTTCTCTCTCTATTCTCTCTCAAAATTGAAGGATGCCTCCCAATGAATACAAGGCTTCCTTATATAACTGAAGATTCTACTGTTTCTACAGTACTGGTGAACATGATGGGAAAATCTTTGGGATGACTTTGTTTGGATAGCTATCCCAGAATTCAGGCTCTATGTGGATAATATTTGTGGTTTTGTTTGTAGATATGTAATTGGTTTGGGCTTTTTGAGTTTTGGTAGTGATTGAGGATGTTTGGGGTGTTTGGTCCATGGGCTTTCTTTTCCTATTTGTATGACTATTTTTCAATTGGCTACTTGGGATATCAATTGAGATAAGTCAATTTCTTCATCTGACTCACTGCATATGTCAGCCCATGATTTTTTGTTGAGTTTAGTAAGACCCTGGTCCTGTAAGGCAAGGAGGGTTTCGATTGGGATGGCATAGTCTGCTTTGGATTGTTTGGCTTGGTTGTGTTTTGGTTCAATGGATTTTTGGGTGGGTTGTTGGGTAGATTACCCAGATTGTTGGGTGAGTTGTTGGGTAGATAACCCAGATTGTTGAGGTTGTTGGGTAGATGATTCCGTTGGGGTGTTAGACCCAGATCTTCTGATTGGCCCTGGTAGGGCTAGGCGAACGCCTTTGCCTCTTGCTGAGGCTAAGGTTGCCTTTTTAGGCATCGTCTTTTTGCAAACACTCTGTTTGATCAAGTTCATCACCAGATTCTCCCACTTGCATTAATTGAGAGAGAATAAGTTGATGATTGTCTTGATTTCTCCTGATTTCTTGGATTTCTCTTTTGATATTGTTGACCTCAGACTGGAGGTCCTAAATAGTTATGGGACGAATAACTTGTTTTTCTAATTTTTTGAAAATAGGTTTGACGTCATATTTATTGCTAAGGACCAAATTTTTGGGTTTTTTCTCCTTTTGTAAAGATCTTTTTATTTTCAAAAGGAAGTCTTTCTTTTGTTCTGGATTGTCAATAGCTTCAATAGCATCAAATAAGAGATCTTGGTCTTTGGATAAAACACCAATTTGCTTGACATATGAATCTGATGATTCAATGTCATCGATTTCGATGTTATTGATATCATCCGAAGATTCTCGGTCAGAATCATTTTCTGAACTTTCTAACAACAGATTATTAATCTGTTCCTCAATCAAAGGATCAAGGATTAGATTATTAATCTTTCCTTTTAACCGGCAGTATTTGCTAATATGTCCAGGTTTCTTACATGTATAGCAAATAATGGGGTTCTTTTGTGGGTAATTTTGGAAATTCTTTTGGAAACTCTTTTCATTTTTAGGTTTTTGAAAACCTTTTCTAGATCTTCTGAAATTCTTTTCAGGGTTAGGTTTAAAAACTTTTCGATTGGATGATCTTTTGGATTTCTTAGGATGACAAGCAGGAAGACCGAATTGTTCACAGAAAGTTCCCAGATCAATACGATTTTGGGTTTTCTCTCGTGCAAGTTGCCTTTGGATTTTGTCATCTTGACAAATCTTTAAAGCAACCTTCTGGATGAAAGAAATCAGTTGACCATAACTTAGCTCGTCATAGGGTATTATGCCATCTGGAGTTAAGCTACGTATTTTGTCCTTTACTTTATCTCCCAGGGATTTTGGGAGTCCAGCAAGAAATTTTTCTTTCCAGAAAGGTTGTTGACTATCTTCTCTGGTATAAACCCTAGTAAGAAAGGTGTCTTTATACCACCGAAAGTCAGACAAAATTTTGCATCCGAGATTGGAAAGTAGCTCAGCAGAGCGATCTTTCCAAAGAGATGGATCACCAATGAAGTGGCTTGCTATGGTAAAGATTAGGGTGTTAACATCATCGGGGATGGGTTCTCCGTCTTCTCCAATGATGGGTTCATTCTGATCGTTGACTTTTATGGCAGAAAAGATTGAGTGTTTCTGGTTATCAGAGAGGTAGTTATCCCACCATCCTTTGAGTTGGCCACTGAAACCGGAAACAATAACATTGGCTATTGCTTCTTCAAAAGTTTCATGGGCAGCTTGATAGGCTGTCCCTACCATAGTCATATGCTGAAGCATACTCATGATGTTATATTCAGTTTTGCCGTCTATATTCCATTCATAGACATTATTTGCATTGAAGCTGACAAAACCTAGTTCCCTTTCTTCAAGAGCTAGGTCTGGAGCGGAAACACGATTATAACTATATGCAGAGGGTTTGGTTAAACCCTTCCATTTGGTGAGAGAGTTGGTCAGAATAGGGCTGATCTTGAGGGATGTTTTGTGAGAATCATCACTCTGTTTGGAGGAGGAGTCGTTGGACTCATGACAAAGGCCATTAACGGCTTTGGATGAGCGCATTTGAATACGAGAAGTAGACTCACCAGAGTTAGGAGTTTCAGGGACAGTAGAGAAATGATTTAAAAGTTGTTCAATTTTTTGAATAACTTCTGAATCACCGGATTGTTGTTTTAAAATGGAAATTTTAAGACTTTGCTTTGCTTTACTACTCATTTTAAAAGGTTTAAAAAGGGGTTTTTCAATATTTTTAGAAGTAGAGGCTTCAGAAACATTTTTCAAAGAAAAAGTAGATTCATATTCCTCAGATTCAAGATTTTTACGTAAGGCTTCCCTATCTATGATAAATTCTGTGCTACTCATTGGGCATTATTCACAGAAGAATATTGAGCACCATGCATAGATGAGTATGTTGGAGATTGAATGGAAGATTCAATCTCAATATCATCATCTGAATGCTTATCATCGGTTTGATAAACTGGTTGAGAAATGTTTGAATTATTTTGTTATCCCGAAATATTGATTTCAGAATGTACGGGTTTTGAAAATTTTGAAAACTGAGATTGAGAAGTCACGGAAAAAGACCTTCTTGCTGAAGCAAAATCATTAGATGTCCCTGCTTCAGATCTTGAGGAAAAAGAGTTTCTTCTGTCAAAGAAAATTTCTACTTTCCCTTATTCATCCTGTTTTATTTCTCGTAAGAGAGGTGCTTGTCTAGGTTGTGTAGGGATAGCTCTGTCAATAGACCATGACTGGGGAAGATCAATTTCATCCCACCTTATGAGCCTCGGAATCATAACGTTGGCCTTTGTCATGTCAGTGACAAACAAAGTAGTTTCACGATCTTGGGATTTAAGAAGGACCTAAGACACATGAGGATGGAAGCATTCAAGCCTTCTCGGATGAGAGGTTTGATTGCAACCTGGACACACCCTATGTGAAGATATCTGTAGTGACGGGAATGTTCTCTGACAGATTGTTTGGTTAAGAGATGGAACTCCTCACCGGAATCTGGTCCTAGAAGAATATTATTTTCAGCGGTTTTGATGATATAATCTTATTTTCTTTTGTTGTCATCAGGGACATAAAGCTCATCTTGGGGGATTTTGGGTATCTCCCAATTGTCGATGGCTTGATTGATATCTTCGAAGCAAACTTCTTCTTCAAAGATATTGTGTTTGGGAGAAAGTTCGTCAGGTCTAGCTACTTTCTCAGTAAGGGGATTGGAGGAAGAATGGATTGCAGAGGTGGAGGAGGAAGATGGAGAAGAAAAAGAAAGGCGTCTAGAAAGAGAGCGGAAGAGTTTAGACATATTTCCATAAAATCTGATATCATTGCCCTCCTTTGGTTCAGAAGGAATATAAATATTATCACTAAACTATCACTCAAATTTTTGGATCTAGGGTTTTAACTCTTTTTTTTTCTCAATCTCTAAATCCGTAGTCACCAGGAGTTCTTACGTTTGGATCTTATCACTTTCAAGAACATCGTCAAATTAGCCTCACTGCCCATCAACAAGGGTCTTACTGCTACAGTTCCCTTAAGTGATAAAAGTAAACAGCCTGTACTTCCAGATTTAAAGAGTGGTTGTTTTGATATATACCAAAAAAAAAAATAATAAAAACATGAACAGTAAACATAATTTCCAAATCCATGAACCTCAGAGATAGCTTAATGATAATATTAACATTCCTACTTCCCCATCAGGCTCTGATACCAGATGTCCCGGAGTGGATCAAGGAGGGAAAGGGGAAGAAGGAGAGAAAATAAAGTCAGTAAGAATACAGTATGATAGATGCAAGAGCAAGAAAGTAAATATGAAGTTAGATGCGGCGGTAGTCCGCACGCATATGATTGTTAGTATGAAGTTAGATGTGGCGGTAGTCCGCACACATATGCAACTGCAAAAATGTAAATATGAAAACAGGAAAATGAAAAACTGATTGAAAGTTTTATTGAATGATTGAAATAAAAGAAGAGGGAAGAAGAAGAGCTGGAGAGCTTACAAGGGAACTCTCAGAGTCTCTCTCTCTAACTTCTCTCTCTATTCTCTTTCAAAATTGAAGGATGCCTCCCAATGAATACAAGGCTTCCTTATATAACTGAAGATTCTACTGTTTCTACAGTACTGGTGAACATGACCGTATCTTTGGGATGACTTTGTTTGGATAGCTATCCCAGAATTCAGACTCTATGTGGATAATATTTGTGGTTTTGTTTGTAGATATGTAATTGGTTTGGGCTTTTTGAGTTTTGGTAGTGATTGAGGATGTTTGGGGTGTTTGGTCCATGGGCTTTTCTTTTCCTATTTGTATGACTGTTTTTCAATTGGCTACTTGGGATATCAATTGAGATAAGTCAATTTCTTCATCTGACTCACTGCATATGTCAGCCCATGATTTTTTGTTGAGTTTAGTAAGACCCTGGTCCTGTAAGGCAAGGAGGGTTTCGATTGGGATGGCATAGTCTGCTTTGGATTGTTTGGCTTGGTTATGTTTTGGTTCAATGGATTTTTGGGTGGGTTGTTGGGTAGATAACCCAGATTGTTGGGTGAGTTGTTGGGTAGATGACCCAGATTGTTGAGGTTGTTGGGTAGATGATTTCGTTGGGGTGTTAGACCCAGATCTTCTGATTGGCCCTGGTAGGGCTAGGCGAACGCCTTTGCCTCTTGCTGAGGCTAAGGTTGTCTTTTTAGGCATCGTCTTTTTGCTTATCTCCCTGCAAATATTCACGTGTGAGAAAGTCAGGGAGAGAGTTTGAGTTGCCCTTGATGTACTCAATATCAAAATCAAAGATGCTTAAAATAGCTTGCCACCTGGCAAACACTTGTTTTGATGCAAGATTTTTAACATCATTTTGTAAAACATCTTTGGCCGATTTACAATCAACTCGGACTAAAAATTTTTGATTGAGTAAGTCAGATTGAAATTTTGTGATGCATAAGACAATGGCTAAAATTTCTTTTTTGATAGTGGAATATTTTTGTTGTCATATTTATTGCTAAGGACCAAATTTTTGGGTTTTTTCTCCTTTTGTAAAGATCTTTTTAGTTTCAAAAGGAAGTCTTTCTTTTGTTCTGGATTGTCAATAGCCTCAATAGTGTCAAATAAGAGATCTTGGTCTTTGGATAAAACACCAATTTGCTTGACATATGAATCTGATGATTCAATGTCATCGATTTCGATGTTATTGATATCATCCGAAGATTCTCGGTCAGAATCATTTTCTGAACTTTCTAACAACAGATTATTAATCTGTTCCTCAATCAAAGGATTAAGGTTTAGATTATTAATCTTTCCTTTTAACCGGAAGTATTTGCTAATATGTCCAGGTTTCTTACATGTATAGCAAATAATGGGGTTCTTTTGTGGGTAATTTTGGAAATTCTTTTGGAAACTCTTTTCATTTTTAGGTTTTTGAAAACCTTTTCTAGATCTTCTGAAATTCTTTTCAGGGTTAGGTTTAAAAACTTTTCGATTGGATGGTCTTTTGGATTTCTTAGGATGACAAGCAGGAAGACCGAATTGTTCACAGAAAGTTCCCAGATCAATACGATTTTGAATTTTCTCTCGTGCAAGTTGCCTTTGGATTTTGTCATCTTGACAAATCTTTAAAGCAACCTTCTGGATGAAAGAAATCAGTTGACCATAACTTAGCTCGTCATAGGGTATTATGCCATCTGGAGTTAAGCTACGTATTTTGTCCTTTACTTTATCTCCCTGGGATTTTGGGAGTCCAGCAAGAAACTTTTCTTTCCAGAAAGGTTGTTGACTATCTTCTCTGGTATAAACCCTAGCAAGAAAGGTGTCTTTATACCACCGAAACTCAGACAAAATTTTGCATCTGAGATTGGAAAGTAGCTCAGCAGAGCGATCTTTCCAAAGAGATGGATCACCAATGAAGTGGCTTGCTATGGTAAAGATTAGGGTGTTAACAGCATCGGGGATGGGTTCTCCGTCTTCTCCAATGATGGGTTCATTCAGATCGTTGACTTTTATGGCAGAAAAGATTGAGTGTTTCTGGTTATCAGAGAGGTAGTTATCCCACCATCCTTTGAGTTGGCCACTGAAACCAGAAACAATAACATTGGCTATTGCTTCTTCAGAAGTTTCATGGGCAGCTTGATAGGCTGTCCCTACCATAGTCATATGCTGAAGCATACTCATGATGTTATATTCAGTTTTGCCGTCTATGTTCCATTCATAGACATTATTTGCATTGAAGCTGACAAAACCTAGTTCCCTTTCTTCAAGAGCTAGGTCTGGAGCGGAAACACGATTATAACTATATGCAGAGGGTTTGGTTAAACCCTTCCATTTGGTGAGAGAGTTGGTCAGAATAGGGCTGATCTTGAGGGATGATTTGTGAGAATCATCACTCTGTTTGGAGGAGGAGTCGTTGGACTCATGACAAAGGCCATTAACGGCTTTGGATGAGCGCGTTTGAATACGAGAAGTAGACTCACCAGAGTTAGGAGTTTCAGGGACAGCGGAGAAACGATTTAAAAGTTGTTCAATTTTTTGAATAACTTCTGAATCACCGGATTGTTGTTTTAAAATGGAAGTTTTAAGACTTTGCTTTGCTTTACTACTCATTTTAAAAGGTTTAAAAAGGGGTTTTTCAATATTTGGAAAAAGACCTTCTTGCTGAAGCAAAATCATTAGATTTCCCTGCTTCAGATCTGGAGGAAAAAGAGTTTCTTCTGTCGAAGAAAATTTCTACTTTCCCTGATTCATCCTGTTTTATTTCTCGTAAGAGAGGTGCTTGTCTAGGTTTTGTAGGGATAGCTCTGTCAATAGACCATGACTGGGGGAGATCAATTTCATCCCACCTTATGAGCCTCAGAATCATAACGTTGGCCTTTGTCATGTCAGTGACAAACAAAGTAGTTTCACGATCTTGGGATTTAAGAAGGACTCTAGAATTACAAGTGTTCATGACTTTGTATTGAATCCTATAGATTAAAGCGGCTGGAATAGATCCTTCCTTCATGTTAAGACCATGAATTCGGATGCTTAGGGAGAGAGAGTCAAGGATGTTGGTGTCTAACAGGCTGACCATTTTGTTTGGAAAACAGTTGAAATAAACTGGACCATGTCCAAGACTTGTTTCAAATGTTCCGATAAGGGAGTCTTGGAAATCATTGTGTCTAATATCTCTAAGACACATGAGGATGGAAGCATTCAAGTCTTCTCGGACGAGAGGTTTGACTGCAACCTGGACACACCCTATGTGAAGATATCTGTAGTGACGGGCATGTTCTCTGACAGATTATTTGGTTAAGAGATGGAACTCCTCACCGGAATCTGGTCCTAGAGGAATATTATTTTCAGCGGTTTTGATGATATAATCTGATTTTCTTTTGTTGTCATCAGGGACATAAAGCTCATCTTGGGGGATTTTGGGTATCTCCCAATTGTCGATGGCTTGATTGATATCTTCGAAGCAAACTTCTTCTTCAAAGATATTGTGTTTGGGAGAAAGTTCGTCAGGTCTAGCTACTTTCTCAGTAAGGGGATTGGAGGAAGAATGGATTGGAGAGGTGGAGGAGGAAGATGGAAAAGAAAAAGAAAGGCGTCTAGAAAGAGAGCGGAAGAGTTTAGACATATTTCCATAAAATCTGATATCATTGCCCTCCTTTGGTTCAGAAGGAATATAAATATTATCACTAAACTATCACTCAAATTTTTGGATCTGGGGTTTTAACTCTTTTTTTTTCTCAATCTCTAAATCCATAGTCACCAGGAGTTCTTACGTTTGGATCTTATCACTTTCAAGAACATCGTCAAATTACCCTTACTGCCCATCAACAAGGGTCTTACTGCTACAGTTCCCTTATGTGATAAAAGTAAACAGCCTGTACTTCCAGATTTAAAGAGTGGTTGTTTTGATATATACCAAAAAAAAAAAGAACATGAACAGTAAATATAATTTCCAGATCCATGAACCTCAGAGATAGCTTAATGATAATATTAACATTCCTACTTCCCCATCAGGCTCTGATACCAGATGTCCCGGATGACAACAAAAGAAAATCAAATTATATCATCAAAACTGCTGAAAATAATATTCCTCTAGGACCAGATTCCAGTGAGGAGTTCCATCTCTTAACCAAACAATCTGTCAGAGAACATGCCCGTCACTACAGATATCTTCACATAGGGTGTGTCCAGGTTGCAGTCAAACCTCTCATCCGAGAAGGCTTGAATGCTTCCATCCTCATGTGTCTTAGAGATATTAGACACAATGATTTCCAAGACTCCCTTATCGGAACAGTTGAAACAAGTCTTGGACATGGTCCAGTTTATTTCAACTGTTTTCCAAACAAAACGGTCAGCCTGTTAGACACCAACATCCTTGACTCTCTCTCCCTAAACTTCCGAATTCATGGTCTTAACATGAAGGAAGGATCCATTCCAGCCGCTTTAATCTACAGGATTCAATACAAAGTCATGAACACTTGTAATTCTAGAGTCCTTCTTAAATCCCAAGATCGTCAAACTACTTTGTTTGTCACTGACATGACAAAGGCTAACGTTATGATTCCGAGGCTCATAAGGTGGGATGAAATTGATCTCCCCCAGTCATGGTCTATTGACAGAGCTATCCCTACACAACCTAGACAAGCACCTCTCTTACGAGAAATAAAATAGAATGAATCAGGGAAAGTAGAAATTTTCTTCGACAGAAGAAACTCTTTTTCCTCCAGATCTGAAGCAGGGACATCTAATGATTTTGCTTCAGCAAGAAGGTCTTTTTTCGTGACTTCTCAATCTCAGTTTTCAAAATTTTCAAAACCTGTACATTCTGAAATCAATATTTCGGGATTACAAAATAATTCAAACATTTCTCAACCAGTTTATCAAACCGATGATAAGCATTCAGATGATGATATCGAGATAGAATCTTCCATTCAATCTCCAACATACTCATTTATGCATGGTGCTCAATATTCTTCTGTGAAAAATGCCCAATGAGTAGCACAAAATTTATCATAGATAGGGAAGCCTTACGTAAAAACCTTGAATCTGAGGAATATGACCTCCACAGAGAATGGTATTTACGTACGCATACAGCTGCTCAAATTGCATCATTCAAAGAAAAATATTACAGTTTTCTAAAAGAAGTTAAGATGCATATTCCTTTCTTTGAATGGTTTCATGCTTATTCCATCAAAAACAATCTAGTTTATCCTTTCAAAAACAAAGAAAACTTGCTTTCAGCAAATGTTATTTCAACTTGGAAAGTTAAAGATGGGAATTTAGTTAGATTTGAGTTTCCTCCAAAAGGACCTTTTGTTATTTCAAACACGGAAGGACATAACCCTGTTATGGCTTCTCCTTTTAAAAAAAATATTGATGAAGCTGTCGCCCCAAAAGATATTAAAAATCTTATTGAACAATCTAATTACACCAATAGATTTTTACAATGTCTAGGTGACAACCTTTCATCTTCGGGATCTACTTTTTCTTTGAAAAATGTTTCTGAAGCCTCTACTTCTAAAAATATTGAAAAACCCCTTTTTAAACCTTTTAAAATGAGTAGTAAAGCAAAGCAAAGTCTTAAAACTTCCATTTTAAAACAACAATCCGGTGATTCAGAAGTTATTCAAAAAATTGACCAACTTTTAAACCGTTTCTCTACTGTCCCTGAAACTCCTAACTCTGGTGAGTCTACTTCTCGTATTCAAATGCGCTCATCCAAAGCCGTTAATGCCCTTTGTCATGAGTCCAACAACTCCTCCTCCGAACAGAGTGATGATTCTCACAAATCATCCCTCAAGATCAGCCCTATTCTGACCAACTCTCTCACCAAATGGAAGGGTTTAACCAAACCCTTTGCATATAGTTATAATCGTGTTTCCGCTCCGGACCTAGCTCTTGAAGAAAGGGAACTAGGTTTTGTCAGCTTCAATGCAAATAATGTCTATGAATGGAACATAGACGGCAAAACTGAATATAACATCTTGAGTATGCTTCAGCATATGACTATGGTAGGGACAGCCTATCAAGCTGCCCATGAAACTTCTGAAGAAGCAATAGCCAATGTTATTGTTTCCGGTTTCAGTGGAAAACTCAAAGGATGGTGGGATAACTACTTCTCTGATAACCAGAAACGCTCAATCTTTTCTGCCATAAAAGTCAACGATCAGAATGAACCCATCATTGGAGAAGACGAAGAACCCATCCCCGATGCTGTTAACACCCTAATCTTTACCATAGCAAGCCACTTCATTGGTGATCTATCTCTTTGGAAAGATCGCTCTGCTGAGCTACTTTCCAATCTCAGATGCAAAACTTTGTCTGAGTTTCGGTGGTATAAAGACACCTTTCTTACTAGGGTTTATACCAGAGAAGATAGTCAACAACCTTTCTGGAAAGAAAAGTTCATTGCTGGACTCCCAAAATCCCTGGGAGATAAAGTAAGGGACAAAATACGTAGCTTAACTCCAGATGGCATAATACCCTATGACGAGCTAAGTTATGGTCAACTGATTTCTTTCATCCAGAAGGTTGCTTTAAAGATTTGTCAAGATGACAAAATCCAAAGGCAACTTGCATGAGAGAAAACCCAAAATCGTATTGATCTGGGAACTTTCTGTGAACAATTCGGTCTTCCTGCTTGTCATCCTAAGAAATCCAAAAGACCATCCAATCGAAAAGTTTTTAAACCTAACCCTGAAAAGAATTTCAGAAGATCTAGAAAAGGTTTTTAAAAACCTAAAAATGAAAAGAGTTTCCAAAAGAATTTCCAAAATTACCCACAAAAGAACCCCATTATTTGCTATACATGTAAGAAACCTGGACATATTAGCAAATACTGCCGGTTAAAAGGAAAGATTAATAATCTAAACCTTGATCCTTTGATTGAGGAACAGATTAATAATCTGTTGTTAGAAAGTTTAGAAAATGATTCTGACCGAGAATCTTCGGATGATATCAATAACATCGAAATCGATGACATTGAATCATCAGATTCATATGTCAAGCAAATTGGTGTTTTATCCAAAGACCAAGATCTCTTATTTGATGCTATTGAGGCTATTGACAATCCAGAACAAAAGAAAGACTTCCTTTTGAAACTAAAAAGATCTTTACAAAAGGAGAAAAAACCCAAAAATTTGGTCCTTAGCAATAAATATGACGTCAAACCTATTTTCAAAAAATTAGAAAAACAAGTTATTCGTCCCATAACTATTCAGAACCTCCAGTCTGAGGTCAATAATCTCAAAAGAGAAATCCAGGAAATCAGGAGAAATCAAGACAATCATCAACTTATTCTCTCTCAATTAATGCAAGTGGGAGAATCTGGTGATGAACTTGATCAAACAGAGTGTTCTAAGGAACAAGAAAATAAAATTTCTGACGACAACGAGGGAAAAGAAATTCTGAGAATAATCAAAAATGATGTAGTCTTGGGGACACCTTTCATAATCCTTTTGTTTCCTTACCTAGCAGATTTTCCAGGACTTACCTCTTTTGTGGGAGGACAGGTAACCTTCTTTGAGTTCCTAGATTCACCAAAACAAAAATATTTAAACCTAATTGAATCCAAGACAAAACAGATTTGTTTTTTGAAAGAAGAAATCTCTTTTAAAACCCTTGAATCCCAACTCTCCCAACCAAAGATTCAAGACAAAATCAAGAACCTTTTAAATCAAATTGAGAAGTCTATTTGTTCGGATTTGCCTCATGCTTTCTAGAATAGGAAAGAACATGTTGTTGATCTTCCCTATGAAAAAAATTTCAAAGAATCAAAAATCCCTACAAAAGCCCGCCCAATTCAAATGAATGAGCAGCTTTTGTAGCATTGTCAAAAGGAAATAAAAGATCTTTTGGATAAAGGCTTAATTCGTCCTAGCAAGAGTCCTTGGTCTTGCTCTGCTTTTTATGTTAATAAGCAAGCTAAAATAGAATGAGGAACTCCTAGGCTTGTCATCAATTACAAACCACTGAATGAAGCCTTACAATGGATTCGTTATCCTATCCCAAACAAAAAAGATGTGCTTAATAGATTAAACTCTGCAAACATTTTTTCAAATTTTGATATGAAATCCGATTTTTGGCAAATCCAAATCACCGAATCAGACCGATACAAAACAGCATTTACAGTTCCATTTGGACAATATGAATGGAATGTAATGCCTTTTGGTCTGAAAAATGCCTCATCTGAATTTCAAAAAATTATGAATGATATTTTCAATCCATATTCAAATTTTGCAATCGTTTACATTGATGATGTTTTAATCTTTTTCCAAACTTTACATGAACATTTCAAGCATGTTAAAACTTTTATGTACATCATCCAAAAAACGGTATTGCTGTCTCTAAGTCAAAAATTGTTCTCTTCCAAACAAAAATCCGTTTTCTTGGTCATATAATCTTCCAAGGCACTATAACTCCAATTGAAAGATTAATTTTGTTTGCAAAAAAATTTTCAGATTATATCCTTGATAAACCTCAGCTCCAGAGGTTCCTAGGATGTCGCAATTATGTCTCGGATTTCATCCCAAATCTTAATAAACTCATTAAGCCTCTCCATGATAGGCTTAGGAAAAATCCTCCACCTTGGACAGAAAAACATTCTGATATTATCAGGTTCCTTAAAACCAAAGTCCGCAATCTTCCTTGTCTTTACTTACGTGTTCCTCATGCATTTAAAATAGTAGAAACAGATGCATCAGATTTAGGATATGGCGGTATCCTAAAACAAAAATTGCATGATAAAGAATGTATCATTGCATTTACATCCAAACATTGGAATAGTACTCAACAAAAATATTTCACTATCAAAAAAGAAATTTTAGCCATTGTCTTATGCATCACAAAATTTCAATCTGACTTACTCAATCAAAAATTTTTAGTCCGAGTTGATTGTAAATCGGCCAAAGCTGTTTTACAAAATGATGTTAAAAATCTTGCATCAAAACAAGTGTTTGCCAGGTGGCAAGCTATTTTAAGCATCTTTGATTTTGATATTGAGTACATTAAGGGCAACTCAAACTCTCTCCCTGACTTTCTCACACGTGAATATTTGCAGGGAGATAAGCAAAAAGACGATGCCTAAAAAGCTAACCTTAGCCTCAGCAAGAGGCAAAGGCGTTCGCCTAGCCCTACCAGGGCCAATCAGAAGATCTGGGTCTAACACCCCAACAGAATCATCTACCCAACAACCTCAACAATCTGGGTCATCTACCCAACAACTCACCCAACAATCTGGGTCATCTACCCAACAACCCACCCAAAAATCCATTGAACCAAAACACAACCAAGCCAAACAATCCAAAGCAGACTATGCCATCCCAATCGAAACCCTCCTTGCCTTATAGGACCAGGGTCTTACTAAACTCAACAAAAAATTATGGGCTGACATATGCAGTGAGTCAGATGAAGAAATTGACTTATCTCAATTGATATCCCAAGTAGCCAATCGAAAAACAGTCATACAAATAGGAAAAGAAAAGCCCATGGACCAAACACCCTAAACATCCTCAATCACTACCAAAACTTAAAAAGCCCAAACCAATTACATATCTACAAACAAAACCACAAATATTATCCACATAGAGCCTGAATTCTGGGATAGCTCTCCAAACAAAGTCATCCCAAAGATTTTTCCTACTGGGTTCCACTTCAGGCCTTTAGCACCTAACAAAACCCACCAATTTTACGAATTCATCTTAATAGATACTGACTCAGTATCTATTAAACATTACAAGGATAAAACCAATCCTGAATTTATAACCCATTCAACTATCCAAATTCTCAGAATTTTGTCCCCAAAGCAATTTGGGAACAACCTAAACAAAATTCAAAAATTTTCTCAAAATTATGACCCAATAGGTTTTAATTATTGGGATTACATGGAAGCCTGGACTAAAGTATTTTGGTTCTAAAATACTCAATTCAGACATTCATGGTTAATTTACTTTAAAAGAAAAACCAATTATGTTTTTCCAAATTGGTTCTACCAATGGTGGGACTTCTTTGGACCAATCCAAGAAATTTTACCTTCACCAACAGATGAAGGGTATAAACTTTTTCAATCAAAGTTTAACAGTCAGGAAACATGTGTTCCTGTAATGTTAAAATTTTTCTCAACATTTTCATTGGCATGGGTATTCTCATGGCAATACAGATATGCAAAACCAAACCACCCCAAATCATTTCCAATCCTACAAAGGCATGGTTATGTCAAATGGTGGTCTCAATTTGATGCCTCAATGGCCTACCCAGAGAAGGTCAGAGAATGGTTCAAATCCAATCCTGAAAGTCAAAAGATTTCAGACCCAGAAACTGCTTTGTTCCTCAATCAAAAAGCCCAAATTGCTGCAGCCCTCGCAGGAGCTCAATCGAAAGAAACCCTAGCAAAAAATCTTCAGCAAATCATGCAGATGATTGAAGAAGACAGAAAACACAAAGATGATCCCACTTCCTCGGCAGAATCCTCAAGCGGTTATAACCAGAATGAAGACGACTGCTTTGGAATTGACCTAGGAGAAGATTAGTCTTTAATTAGTCTTTAATCTTCGAATTTCATGTAACACAAAAACATTGTTAACTTGTACTGTAGAAATAGTGCCGGTCATGTTCACCAGTACTGTAGAAATAGTAGAATCTTCAGTTATATAAGGAAGCCTTGTATTCATTGGGAGGCATCCTTCAATTTTGAGAGAGAATAGAGAGAGAAGTTAGAGAGAGAGACTCTGAGAGTTCCCTTGTAAGCTCTCCAACTCTTCTTCTTCCCTCTTCTTTTATTTCAATCATTCAATAAAACTTTCAATCAGTTTTTCATTTTCGTGTTTTCATATTTACATTTCTGCAGTTGCATATGTGTGCAGACTACCGCCACATCTAACTTCATACTAACAATCATATGCGTGCGGACTACCGCCGCATCTAACTTCATATTTACTTTCTTGCTCTTGCATCTATCATACTGCATTCTTACTGACTTTATTTTCTCTCCTTCTTCCCCTTTCCCTCCTTGATCCACTTCGGGACATCTTTATATATATATATACATATAAAAAGACGAAGAAGATGTCGTACTGTAGCAACAGCCACGGTGGTGATAGAGGTGAGGTTAGGGCATCAGATATACTGGTGAAGCACCAAGGTTCCTCACTACTTTCCTTTTTGTGAAGCTGATTCTGATTCGGAGCCCTCTCAGTGACACATCTCTTCTCACTCTCTCTGGAATTCCGGCGAAGATAGAGTTCGATGGAAGAGGAAGAAGTCTCCGGTGGTGCCGGCGGAGCAAAAGGAGAAGCATAAGCAGCATTTGAACCAGACGAAGAAGATGTCGTACTGCAGCAGCAGCCACGGTGGTGATGAAGGTGAGGTTAGGTATCACAAAAAATATCTATTTACTTAGTAGAGGAAGTGAAAAAGTATTGTTAACATTTCCTATTATGTTTAGATCTTGCTTGAGCAGTTAGATATCATTATGAATTGTCATTGTTCACTCTGCAATTTCTTATTTGTTAGCAACTTATCATGATAAATAGGTCACTCCCAATTTGTTTTGCAGAATACTTCAAATAGTGCTAGAGGATGGGAACCATCTTGATAAATTTGGTTGTTAAAGGTGTGTTTTCATTTACACTGGTATGTGATCAATTGAGATTTGTGTTGGAACTATTCCAAAATTCCAAAGGGCATTGTGTTTGAATTTGGATGGCTTCATTTGTTAGTTTGTTACCTTTTGGATTGATGCTTTTTTTTCCCTTCTGGTTGTGAGTTAATTGTGTGTTTTGAGAATCAATTTTATGCTTATTAATTATTGAGATGAAATACTGGTTTATGAATTCAGGGAGTCAAGAAGAGGATATAGCAACTAAAGCTGGTGGATATAACAGAGTAGTAGAAGAGAATAGGAAATTATTTAACATGGTTCAAGATCTGAAAGGTTGAATTTTTAATTACTTATTTAATTAATGGCCACTTTCTCTTTATATATTATTGAGCAAAGTTAATTTTGTCAAACTTTTCAAATCCAAATCATAGGTAATATTCGAGTTTACTGCAGAATCAGACCCACATTCCAGGCTGAATCCAAGAATATTATTGATTTCATTGGGGAGGATGGTTCTGTATTCATTTTAGATCCATCCAAAACATTGAAAGATGGAAGGAAACTTTTTCAGTTCAATCGGGTTTTTGGTGCAAAGGCTGGCTAAGGTAGAGTTCCACATGCTGATTACAGAAATTTTCCCTCCCCTTCCCTCTCTTTTACATCATTTTATTGAAATTTATTTTAACTTTGTACACAGATGAGGTTTTTAAGGACACAGAGCCGTTAATTAGATCCGTGATGGATGGATATAATGTTTGTATTTTTGCATATGGTCAAACTAGATCTGGGAAGACATACACCATGGTAAGATAAAAGAAGTATGATACACATTGAATTCGTTCTTCCATATATTAATTAATGCGGACACAGACCAATGAAATAACAAGCAATGTCTGCTTACTATATATGCAAACTTAAACCAATTATATATCCATCTAATATTTTTTGTTTCTTCTTTATTTTGGCAGAGTGGTCCATCAGGTGGAACCTCTAAGGATATGGGGATCAATTATCTCGCTCTTAACGATTTGTCTTGAATGTCTAATGACAGGAAAGACATTATGACATATGATATTTATGTTCAAATGGTCGAGATTTATAATGAACAAGTTAGAGACCTACTTGCTGAGGACAAAACAGATAATAAATTAGAGATTAGGAGCTGCAATGATGATGGATTGAGTCTTCCTGATGCTACATTGCGTCCAGTGACATCTACAAGTGATGTTTTGACCCTCATGAAACTCGGTGAGGTCAACCGTACTGTCAGTTCCACTGCACTGAACAATAAGAGTAGTCATTCCCACAGGTAATTTTTAAAATTTGTTCAGACCTTATAACTTGAATTTAAATATTTAATGCAGACACTGATAATAAAGGCTATTTAATTCAGTGTACTCACCGTGCATGTTCACGGAAAAGATACATCCGGTAACACCATTCGCAGTTGTCTGCATTTGATAGACCTTGCTGGAAGTGAATGAGTAGATAAGAAGTCACAGGGGAAAGACTAAAGGAAGCACAATTCATTAACAAGTCTCTTTCTTGTTTGGGAGATGTGATCACAGCACTAACTCAAAAGAATTCTCACATTCCATATACAAATAGCAAACTCAGACTTCTTCTGCAGGACTCCTTAGGTACAGACTATTGAATTTTATCTTGAATTCTATTGCACAAGATTCTGTCTTGAATTCTTTTATCTTATAGAGCCTCTGTCTCTCTCTCACGTTTCCTTTAGTAATAAAAGTTATCTTATGTTTGGTATAGTAGGATAAAAATTCACTTATGTTGATCTATTTTAAAGAGGTTGGTAAAGTGATCAAGTAAGACTTTAATCACCCTTGAAATAAGATAGTAGGGCTCACAAATAATAAAACTTACAAATTCGAAGGTGATTAGAAATTTACTTTTCCAGTTTTCCAAACCTCCACATTTTAGATGATCTTTTTTCCCTTTCGTGACCAGAACTGTTTGACTTTTTTGGTGAACTGTTTCACTTATAAATTCTAATTTAGGATACAAAAAGATTGGAGCAACTTTACTCTGACCCAAGGTTAGTTTATGATTGCATTCTTATGGATGTTGAAATGGGTATTGGCTGTCGTTGCTGATATTAAAGGAAGCATTGCTATTTTATGTTCAGATAATTTTAAAGGTTAGCCTTCTTTTAAACCAGGTTCTCCTTAATGATTTTCTATCACATCCTTTGATGGAGTTTGTTTTTTTTAATTCCTAATTCTTATACCATTATTATAACTATATATTTTCTTTAGACTAAATTATAATTTTAGTTCTCATAAGATTCAATTTATTTATAAAATTATTTTTGGAAAAATGGATATTTTAAGTTTTCAAATGTCATCTTAATTTGATAGAAGTTTTAAATTTCATTTTGTACTTGAAGATAATTGATATATTTAATATTTAATTTTCTTCTTTTTTTTTTTGTTTGTGGGTTAATTAGAAACTTTATTCTACAGTACATATAAACAATTATTATCTACATAAAGTTTACTTTTCTTTTTTTATGTTATAAAAGTTATTCATTCCTCCAATATAAGAAAAAAAGGAAAGATTGCTAATGAGTAATAGCTCAATCTTTTATATTACGTAAAATTTTTGTTGATTAATTATTTCTTTAATTTTTTATTTTTTCTGTGATTTTCCATCATTTTTTCTCTAATTATCAATAGAAAATAAAAATGGATAAAATAATGAAAATTAGTTAAACTTTGGGCAGATAAAATTTATTGATATCAAAAACTCTGAAATGAATAAAAAAATTATATTATGATATATTTTTCTCAATATTTAGTTATTTTTAGCTATCATAAATATTAAAAAATTTTGTGATTAATAATTGTGAAATTAATTGTATTGTCTAATGATTAATTTCTGATAACCGTTCTTTTAGTGTCATTTATTTTAAAGAAATTATCTACATTATTTTAATTATAATCTTATATCTTCTATTATTATTTTTACATCTTTAACATTACCAAGGAAACATTAAAAAACCAAATGTCACTCTCTCTTCTCCTACCCCCCTCCCTACCCCCACACACACGCAATAAAAAAATAAAGGTCACAAACAAGACACACACGCAATTAAAAAAAGAAGGTCACAAAGAAGACCTAACGCAGTGACCGTCCATCCTCTCTCTCTGAGGTCTCAGCTCACTCAACCCAGAAAGACACCGCCCAACTTTTTGTAGGGTTAAACCCCAAATCATCCTACAAGATACAAACTTGTCGTCATCTCCAGTGGTCCCGGCGTCTCTATTTTGTTCAACAGATAAATTTTCTGACAATCGAATAACAAGTTAAGGTTTTGCCCTAACTGTTGCAGTTCCAACATAATCTTCTCTTCATTCTTTTTTCTTTTGCTTTTTTTTTTTCACTTTTCGTAGCTTTTCTTTTGGTCATTTCATCAACTAAAGTTTTGTCTTCTGAAAATATTCAGTTAATACCTTTATGTGAATAGGCTGAGTTCAAGTATCCTTTCTGATTATTTTTTTTACTAATACTAAAATTTTTGTTGCTCTCGCATGTTGCTGAGTCTTAATTTGAACCAATATAAGAGATTGTCATATATTTTGGCATGCATGTATCATTCAAGGAAACGTTTTTCCCCGATTTAAAAAGAAAGAAAGAAATTTTTGATTTCCAAAACAAGGGATCTCTGATACTTGGATATGTCCAACATCTGATTCTTATTAAGTTCTTTTTTTATGCTTTTTGTTAGCAGGTTGTGACACGTGGGTAGTTGCTACTTTTGTTAATCATCTTGATTAGGAAGCTACATTTAAGGTAACATACTAAAATGTATACTAAAATGTAAGTTATTAACATGAGAGAAGTTCAAAGGATAATAACAGAAAGCTATTTTTTATTAATTTCTTTTTAGCAAGTTAATTAATTCAGTTTCACTGAGGTTGTATTGGCCGTGTGACATTCGGTAATTTTGGTATTACTATATTGTATCCAATAAAAAAAATTAAGCAGATAATTTAAAACACTTTTAAGAGTAAAAAAAAGAAAATCATATTTATAGTTTTTGAATATTCATTCTGGTCTTTTATATTTTAATATTGATCTAATTTTTGTATATTTTCTTTTTTTCATATTGTTTGTAATGCATATTCTAATTAACAAATTCATAATTCATGATTGTTTGTTTAAATTATTATTAGTAGTAGTGGTTAACTTTCTGAAACTTCTCAACATTATAATTAGTATTAGTAGAAATTTAATTTACTAGAATAAATAACGATATTTTTGTTCATTTATTTCTTTTTTTGTTTATCAATGGTTGCTGTTCCTTCTTTATGTTTGTTGTTTATGTTTCTGGATTCAATTTTATTACCTGTTTTTCTTGAATTTGTTGAAATATCCTATTAGGGTTTACTTTATTATAATGCTTTCTTTTGCAGTAAGAGACAAGATCTTTTCTTTGTTCTTGAATCTTTATACCAAGTCTCTCTATCTGATAAGTCTGAATGGCGATGGATGCCAATAGAGAAGATCCAAACAGGTATGGTGCTGAGCATTAGAGAAGATGTTTTCTTTGCTGCATTTTCAATTTCATTGAAGTCTCATTTACTTTTCCATTCAATATATTTCAGATTAACTTTTGAAAATTTTAATGTCAATTAAATATCGATGTTATGCCATCTATAGTTTTTTTTTTTAAATTCTTTCTCAGATATTTTTCATGTTGTAATTTAATTTTATTGGCTTCTCATTTATATGTAGGCCAGATTTCAGAAGTTGTCGTAATTTGTAAAATATGTTGTATAGTAGTTTTCCAAAGTGGTTTCTTCGGTATTTTTTATTAATATGCTTTTAATTTGTTACTTTTTTTTGTATACTTAGTTAGTTGGTTTCTTGGTTAAAAGTCTCAGTCTTATATTCTAATCGTACCATTATGTGCTAATAGGAGGTTTTTAGCAACCCAGCAATATTTGCCCAACGGAAAAGAATTGATTTTTAGATTTCGCCTTTTCAGTAAGCAGGTAATGAAATATATTATGGAATATTATATCATGCATGTTAACCGATTAAAGAGGTGGGTTAAATCTTTAACTTCGAATGGTTTGTTTTTAATTTATATTCAGTTAGTGGTCTTTTCTACTTTCCTCCTCTTGATAGTTTCTTTTCCCTGTTAGATGAGTTTGATTAGCTAATTCTGAGTTCCTGATCATTCTAATCTCAAATAGGTGTAGACTACAATAACTCTAAAAAGATTAGTTTTGATAAATTATCAATGTCCATTCAAAATAAGTAATATAATCTTTACTAATCATACATATATTGATACTGACTTTAAAAATTCAGCATTTATTAATATGTGATAAGATGATTCGAAGTTCATGTACATGATTTGGTTTCAGAATCCATCAAGATAACAGCAATTTCTTTTTCATTGTTTCTTTCAAAACTTTAGTATTTTTTCTTGGACATTCAAAAAGACTTCATATGTGTTAGTTACTTAGTTACCTATTTTTGTGATGCTCATTATAATGTCAGTTTATTTACGTGATTATTGTTCTCTTGTGTTGCTCAGTTAGTAATAATTGTAGATTTAAAATACCTCTCTTTGCTAAATAATTAGGTAAAATTATGTGAAGCATTTTTAGCATATTTTGTTACATATGAATTAACTTTGGGAAGAAATTTGAATATAGGGTGAGAGAGTTCTTCCCTCAACTTTTGTTTCAACTCATGGCGAAGGATTAGGGTCAGTGTTCTATGTCATTGACGAGCTAGATAATTGTTTAGTGCTGGAGGTGATAAGAAAGAATGATCAGTTGCTCATAACTGACTACTTATTTGAACAGATTAGAACTTTCTATTTTATCCATAGAGGGGCATCTGTTCAATTTAGGTATGTTGGTTTTGGAATTTTTTTTATTTCATTGTGGAATCACGACAACCAACCCATCCAAGTTCACCTTGATTCTGACTGCTATGTGCCTGAGCTAATGGACCCAGAGACACTCGATAATGTATCAAGAGTGTTCCACATAAAGTATACCAGGATTGATGAGGACTCATCAGCTGATGTGATGGTTCTATCTAGGTCTGAACCATCTGATGATCAGTTTTCATCAGATGGTGATGAAAACAATGATCAAGATAGGACACTGGTAGGGGATAATCCGCATAATCCGATAAATTTGTCTAGTGGAAGCAGTTTATCATTGGAGATCAACGAACAAAGTAACGCGATAAACGAATTGTATGATCATAGGTAATGCTAAATGTAGCTTTTTTTTCTTGTGTTTTGGATTTTAATATCATTGGATAGCTTGCTATTTTTTAGTGTGGTGACTAACATATTCATATTATCCTGAATTAGATACACTCCAGAGGTTTATTATGAAAAGATCATCACAGCTTCGGATCTGGGTCAATCTAGATTGGTAACTTGATCTCAAAAGAGTGATTTCTTTTATTTTTTTTTCTTGCAAGCTTATTGAATATTCTTCCTAAATCTGTTATTCATTGTGTATAAAAATATTATGTTTATCTTAACTATGAATTATTTGTTGCAGTATTTGGCTTCGAAATTTGCTGCGTATCTTAAACTATCTGGAGATGGTTCGATTTGGACGATCACTGGTCCAGATTCCAATGTAGAGAAGAATGTGTTCTTTTTCCACTTACTGAAAAGTGGAGGAAGAGGTGGAGAATGGAAGTTTGGGGTCGGGTGGAATGAATGTTGTAGAGTATACAATTTAAAGGAGAGGGATATCATTACCTTGAAACTCGGCTCGATAGCTAACCGCCAGATAGAGTTGTCGATTCAGCGATGTTAGGCCTCCTATGTATAACTCTATTTGATAGATATTTTGAATTATATGTTAAGTTATTTTGGACATATTTTATTTTTTGATTAATGAACAAATTTATATATGTTGTAAATATTTTGTTTTGGTATCAATAGGTATCTTGACGTTATGTGTTTTTAAGATTATACGTAATAGTAAACTACATCTCTGTTGGATTTCTTTTTCCTGTTTTTTTAGTGTCTAACAATTGTTATTATATTTTATTATCTTTTATTATCTTAGAAAACATGTTATACCATTTATTGACATATTGAATAATTTGTGTATTCTATTGTTTTATTTTAGTGATAATTTTGTAATTATCCAAATTTAATACAACATATCTATTTTTATAGAATACATTTTAGTTATATTCTTAGTATTTTTCTTTTAAAAAGGTTTTTTTTTTTGGTTTGATGGATTAGACAACTCCTAATCCTAGGCATTACTCATGTATTACACACCTACACAACACACTCACACACACTACATGAGTTTATTTAAGAGTTCATTTTCTTCTCATAGGACTTGAACCCGGGTGCAGCTTCTTGTGAGGTAACAGATTCTGCCATTAGTCCAAGCCTCGGCTGCCTTTTAAAAAGGGTTTAAATTTCGTGAACCCCGTGCATTGCACGGGTTATCACGCTAGTTTGAACAATAATTTAAGGACTATTTGCAATTTTGTTTTATTGAAGACTCTTCTCAATAAGGGACTAAAGCCCAACAATGATATTATTGAAGACTCTGCTTAATAAGGGGCTAAAGCCCAACAATGATCATGAAGAATTGTAGATACATCATTTCTGGTCTGAAATAATTAATCACGCAACAATCCTTAATCCCACCACTATTGGGCCAAACCAATTTCTTCCTGATCCACACAAAAAAACTTCCCCCAATGTTTGGAAAATAGGCTAATTGTTTTATTTATAGTCCGAAAACCTACATGCAGTGTATTTTGCTGGCTGATATGGCTACAAAACATGATAATTAGGGAAATCAATACATAACCTGATACCTTGGGAAACCAATACGCCCATAAAAACTTCAAGTTACCTTGACAAATAAGAAGGTTATGGATTTTCAGTCCAAGAAAAAAAAAATGATTACAGATTTGAAGAGAGATTATGTGAGGCATTCTACCATGGATATGTTTCGTTATCTGAGTTTGAGGGGATTCTAAGAGTTAATATCCACTAGAGTAGTTAATTCTGTTGCATCTATAATTGGACAGATAAAACAAACTAGCTATATTTTTTTATTTTCCTTTTTCCTTTTTCTTTTCTTTGTCAAAGCTCTATGGTGTTGCTACATGTATGTACATCTTATATATATTTTGCTGCTAAATATATATGTTCTACGTACAGAAAAATAAACCGTTATTATAAAGAAAAATTAACATAAATGATTTATAAAAATAAATACAAGTATAGTATTGTATATATTGATTATTTAATATTTATTTTGTTATTTGATACAAGTATTTATGAGCGTATGCCCTAATGTGTTTATAATAAACATATATTATGAGGTATATTGAGAAATGAAAAGTTTGTGTGACTCGGTATCATAAAATTTCTATTTCGCTATTATTTGTTTATTTACCCTTTATATAATGGTAATGTATGGATAAAGAGATGAGTATATAATGAACTAGATAATAAAACATGCATCTATACTCTTGAAAATAAATATTATTGAGACTCACTCTTCTCTTCTCATCTAAGATGAGCCGATGAACGTTTCAAGAAGAAACAATTATGCATGGGATCAAGGTCAACAATATAATAAGCATGAAAGAAGCTAAGGAAAAAATAGTTAGGATAATGTGGCATTATGCATGGTTTCCCAGCTAATGTCTATGATTCCGATAAAGGAGTGAACAATTCTGATCTTTACCCTATTCTTTTGTTACCCCTGTTACCCC
>NC_029788.2:16420249-16421375 GCF_000816755.2 Arachis ipaensis
TAATTGAATTTTAAATAAGCATTTTTTTTTATAAAAAGAAATTAAAATATGTATTAATTTTTTTTACTATTTAAAATATATAAAAAGATAAGAGACAATATCAATAATCATATAATTAATATATATGCATTATTATCGCCATTAGTATGATATGCCTAGTTGGCAAGTAGACATATCATTTTCCACGAGTCCCCTAAATTCCAACTAAGTCTGACTAGACTAGAATCTAGATTAATCGAATATCAGCCAAGTTCCATGAACCTCAATCCCTTTGCTTTTAAGTTTTTTGGACGACGTACATAAGTCATAGTTATTGTGAATGAATGAAATATTATCGTTTCACCCGTAGATATATATTAAAAGAAAAAGTATTGAGAAATAATGATGATGATGATAAATAATGTGAATAATAAATTAAAAAAATAAATTAAAAATTAAAATTAATTAATAATATAAAATATATTAAAAAATAAAATAAAGATTTCAAATAATAGAAAAAATAGACGATTTTAAATAATAGAAAAGATAAACAGTACATTTTAAATGATAGGGAAGATGATTGTACATCTAAAATAAACATGTTAACCGTTTTAATTGTGTGTTAGGGAGATAAATAAAATAAAGAAAGAAAATAGAGAAAGAGTGAGAGATAACCGTTTGTCAATTGTTAGGAGAAGTTGATGGGATAAATAAATAACGGTTTGCCAATTGTTACGAGGTTGATGGGGATAAATAAAGCGGAGGAAGAGTGGGAGATAACTGTTTCAATTCTCTTCTCATTTTTTTCTCTATTTCATTTATAGTGCATCAATTTCATGCTTCTCATCATTCAATTTTTAGGAGTGGATACAATTACAGTATTTATTCTCATCATGGAACTTGAACACGTATGAATTTTTTATTTTTCAAATTTAAATCAATCCAATTGGATCTATAATTTAACCTAAATTTTTTGTACTCTTTTTTAGTACTAATTGATCAAACATATCCATTTTAATCTCTTCTACTAACCTTTTTAAGTACTAATTATTTGCTAAAGTTTGGATTATTGATATTATTGATATTATTAATATTTTTTATTATTTTCAAAAATATATTTTTATATTTATAAATACACGTATTTCGT
>NC_029788.2:16421468-16435671 GCF_000816755.2 Arachis ipaensis
AACACATACAAATTTTTTTGATAAATAAGTTCATACAAGTTAACCTAACCTAACAAAACCTATTTACATAATACGCGTGTAAAATCACGTCGTTTCTCCTCAAATGTTTGTATCTCGCGTTTCTCTTTCTCCTCCTCCTTTTTCTTCTCTTTTTTCTTTGTGTTTCTCCTCTTTTTTCTTCGCGTACTTTCTTATTTTTCTTCGCGTATTTCATCTTCTTCGTCGTTCTTTTTATTGATGTTATCCTTCTTCTTATCAGTACAAATACACCAAAAATTCTTAACAATATACATAAATATCTTAATTTTATACCGAAATTTATTACAAATACACAAAAATATTTTTTTAATGCTGCATTTTTTCTTTTTTTTTTCTTTATTTCTTTCTTTCTTTTAGTTGAATGAATGTAGGTTCATCCTCTTCTAAGTAAATTTGCAAAATTATGTGTTTCTTCTTCTTTGTTTGATTTTTTTTTGTTTTTATTCTTATTAAGAGAGTAAAACAAGAAGAAACTTAAAAAAGTAAAACAGGAAGAAAAAGATGAATAAGAAAAAAATGAGATGATGATGATGATGATGATGATGATGATGATGAACAAGAATAGGAAAAAGCAGCAGAAGATGATGAGGAGGAGGAAAAGGAAGAGTTTTAAATTATGCAGAACTTATCAGTTGAAGAGGAAGAAGCAGCAGCAGAAGATGACGAGGATGAAGCAGCTATCATTTTTTTCTTCTTCTTTTTTTCCTTATTTCTTTTTTTCTTTTAGTTGAATGAATGTAGGTTTATCATCTTCCAAGTAATTTTGTAGCATTATGTGTTTCTTCTTCTTCTTTGTTTGATTTTATGTTTTGTTTTTATTCTTATTAAGAGAGTAAAACAAGAAGAAACTGGAGAAGGTAAAACAAAAAGGAAAATATTCAAACTACATTAACTAGATTCAAACCACACCTCACTACTTGATTCAATTCAAAATAATAATACAATTCATTCTCGTTCAATTGAAAAGTCTGAACTTATAAATATACCGAAAAATTTCCACAATGCACCAAAGAATTACGATATACACCGAAACGAGAATAAAACAGATTCATCAGAACTCCTACATTACATTCAATTCAAACCATCAATGATGAACAGTAATTTCACAAACAAAAACAGCATTATTCATCTATAGAATCATAAACTACTATCGAAAATATTAACTAGAATCGAACCATATCTCAACCACTTGATTTGATTCAAAACAATAATTCACTTCGCTTTAGTTCAATTGACAATCTGAACTTGAATCATTCATTATCTTCAACAATGATATAACTGTTCAAAATTGATTTCAGAGCTTGATTTCAAAAACGTATAGAACGAAGAAAATTCAAAAGCGAAGAAAGAGAATGCAAAGAACGAAGGAAGAGAAACACAGTGAATGCAGTAATGGAAGAGAACGTAGATAAAAAATGTTAAGAAAATTCAAAAAAGAAAATGAAATTCATTCAAAAAAGACAGTTAGATATTCACACGTTGATTGAAAAGTTGGTTAGATAATGTCGCGTGAAGTGAATTAGATTAAAGAGACTTGTTTGGACTTGTTTGTGTAAACAACTTGTATGTGGAGAATATTTATATAACAAAATAAGTAAAAGATATAATTTAGTGGTTAGAGAGCCGATGAATGGAAAATTGATGGTATAGAATTTCACTAATGAAGTCTCGTTACAAGTATAGTTTCTAAACCAACAATAATTCTTTCATACAAAAATTTGTTTGTCACAAGTACAAACCCCTAAAATTAATAACCGAAGTATTCAAACCTTGGGTCGTTCTCCCTAGGAATTGGAATAAAGTTTTCTTGTTATTGGCTATGAAGTATGTTTTGGGGTTTTTGAGATAAGAAACAAGAAAAGTAAATTGCAAAAGAAATCAAATGACAAAAAGGTCTTGGCAAGGTTTGGTGGTCAAGGATCTCTATCCTTATTACTAACCACAACATGATAATTGCAAGGATCAATCCCATTAAATTATCATCTAACAAGTAAAGGAAAGTCAAATGAGCTATATCAATCCAAGTTCATAAGTCCTAGCCACTCACTAATTAAATTAATGAGAGCTAGAGTCAATGGCTATCAATTTATCAATCACTTGGATATTAGTAACTCAAGAATTCCTAAGTTACCATCCCAAGCCAAGAACATAAAATTCTACTCTAACATCCTTCCAAACATTTTATCAAACACTTGGAAGGCTTAAAAGGAAAGCAAAGTTAAATTGCAAGAAATATAAATCTACAACTACTAATTGCAAGGAATTAACCAACAACAAATCAAATCAACAATAAAGAAACACCAAAACATAAATTGTATTAAAGAGAAATAGACGAAACAAAAGTGCATCAAAATAAAAGTAGAGAATTACAAGAATTAAATGCTAAATTAGAGAGAGGAGATGTAGAAGAACAAGAATTACAAAAGGAAAAGTAAATCAAAGCATGAAATTAACCTAGATCTAAGAAATCCTAATCTACCTCTAACCTAATTCTAGAGAGAAGAGAGAGTTTCTCTCTCTAGAAACAAATTTTCCCTCCTAAACTAAACTAAACTAGTTCCTAGTGATGCCATGTGTTGATTCCCCTTCAATCCTTAGGTTAAATAGCATCAGGATGAGTTGGATTTGGGCCTGGGAAGCCCAGAAATCGTCCTCAGCGGATTCACTTTAAGTGGGTCACGTGCGAGCACTGACGCGTGCGCGTGGGTCACGCGTGCGCGTCACTTGGCAATTTACGTTCCACGCGTACGTGTACGCGTACGCATCACCATGTGACTCCACAATCGACGCGTGCGCGTCGATCTCAACATCCCAAATCCTTGTTTCTTCATGAGTTCTCCACTTGCATGCTTTTTCTCTTCACCCTTTTGATCCATTCCTAGCCTTTTCATCCTAAATTCACTAACAAACACATCAAGGCATCTAGTGGAATCAAAGGTGAATTAAATTTAGCCAATTAAGGCCTAAAAAGCATGTTTTCACACTAAGCACAAATTAGGAGACAATCATAAAACCATGCTATTTTCTTAGATAAATGTGAGAAAATGTGATAAAATTCCCTAAATTAAACACAAGATAAACCCTAAAAATGGGGTTTATCAAGAGCATGTAATGAATATCATTTTAGGAAAGAAAATTACATTCACTACATGAACAAATTGTTGAAATAGTGATTAATTTATTGCAAAAATTATCTAATTTACTATTAGATTCACTATAAGAAATTATTCAAATGATCTGATTTAGAGATTTGTTGTAAAAACTTTTCTTTAAAATATTGGTTTTGATTTCATATCTGTTTTGTTGAATTTATTGTTGATTTATTATCTGATTTGTTACTGATTTAGTTTTTGTTGTATTCTTTTTCCTTTTGTTAGTCTTGAATTTAAAAAAAAAATTTGCTGAAGTTCTAATTTTTGTATTTTTTTTAAAAAAGAATAGGTGGGCTGGTCTACCAATTTGTCAGTCCGTTTTTAGGCGAGACAATTTAGAAATACTACTGGTCAAGATTATTTTAGTAGGACGAGCCATTTTGGAGTAAACTTAGACGTGGTAGGAGATGGGACGAAGCGGGTAACTCGCTTTAATTTGCCAATTGCCACCCCTAATAATAGCAAAAATAGCGACTGTTATTTCATAACCTTATTTTTTTGTTGGTCTCAAATTAATCACTAATGCTAGGTAGCGACTGATTTACTGACCAAAATTTTAAGTCTAGTTTTATGTTAGTTGTTAACCGGTTGCTGATCGTAACATTAACAATTGATTTAGATTTAGCGATCAAATGTTTCCAAAAGTTCTCTTAAGCCTAACTTTTTTTTGTTGGTTGTTAAATTAGTTGTTAATTTCTATTTAACGATATATTTAGAGACCAAATAGAATAACTTTAGTTTTGGTAGCTAGTTCAATTGTTAAATTTTTATATAGCGACTAATTTTGTGACCAAATAGAATGATTTTGTCGTTACTCATTATTATTGGCCGTTATTCCAAAAACTTTTTTTGGTACTGATTCATCTCTTCATAATAATTATTTTAAAATCATTTTGCAAAAAGTTTCTTAGTGAAACTAATGTGAAAGATATCAAATTAAAGTCACCCAATCCTTTTTTATACGAACTAGTATATTAATAGATATTATCATGCCTATTGATTTACTATTTTATTTGTTAAATGTGTAAAAATAACAAAATTGAATTAGTTGAGATAGCAAGTGGTTTATAGTTTAACTAAAAAATTTTGGGTTCAAATTGTAGAAGTAACATTTTTTTTATATTGTATACAATGAAAGAGTATTTCAGAGAAAAAAAGTTGAATACTAACCTGTTCTGGAGTGAATAACCTGGAGAGAAGTCAGTTTCTAACAAACAATACCAACCTATTGCCCTCAACACTGAGCTATAAGCTAAAAGGACCGAGCTCCTCGTCCAAAAGCGTATCACGTTGTGGGAGAACAAACAAAGAGCGGAGTGTATCTGCAAAAGGTATTCTGATGCTTAAGTTAATATTGTGTATTCGATGTCCTCTTGAGGGTATGATGTCTTACCTTTATAGCAAAATTGGTCATCAACAGTTATATTTTTTGCCGTTATTGTTATTGAAGAGCAATAATGTCGTATAGAAACAGATGGCATATATAGCCGATGATGTTGAAATGATATGTAACGTTCTGGCCGAGTTATGACGCATAAAGTCGAGTTATAGCTTGCGTAACGGCCATATTATATCCCCCAAGTTTCGCCTGTTGTTGATAAAGCAGGTTGAGCTTATTGATGACTAAGTTATAACTCGGTGAATGTGACGGATATGGAGCCCCCAGTTCAACATACTTTATCAATAAAAAGTAAAAGCAACATGTATGTTAAATTAAATGAAAACTGAGTGTAATAAATGACATGTTTTGAAAAAATGTACTTGACCTTTGGAGTTTCCAAGGGAATCTGAGATGTTTGACAGTTGGGGCTTTTTGTTGGAACTGAAGCGGTTTTTGGGTTTGCATGTTTGAATTAATTTTTGGAGTCCAGATAGGTGTCATAGATTTTATTTCTTCTTTTATCAAAACGTGTTGTAAAGGGGATTATGAGCAAAAGAGGTACGCCCTTTCTGTTGTTCTTTCTGTAATTTTGTGTTTGTTTCTTTATTTCCTTTCATCTTTTTCCTTGAAAATAGGAAACGACAAGTTATACAAGGATCAACCTCCAGTAGAAGATGGGTCGTATGAGTGAATTAGTGATGATGTTAAGATACGAGCGTCGTTATTTGTTGATAGTGATAGTGTGGGTGAAATAGGCATACGTAAGGTTGTGAGGAGGGATTTTGGTACTCGAGTCGAGTTGTTGGCATGTTCTAGGTTGGATCGGGTTTTTCACAGGAGGGAAGATTTCGAGTTTTTCTTCATGCATAGTTGTGTACTAGAGGAGTTGCGTGTAAAACTCCTATTTACCGATTTTGAATGCGTCGTTCTTAAACAACTGAACTGTGCACCGTCACAGCTTCATCCGAACGGATGGGCCTTCTTATGGTGTTTTGAAATCCTGCTTGAGATTTTGGAGTTTACACCCTGTTTGGAACTGTTCTTTTCGTTGTTTCAAGCGAAAGGGGTTTGGAAAGGGGGTTGGGTGAATCTGAATAGTACCCTTGGATTTTTTGTATTTAAATTGTATAAGTCTTCTTTCAAAGACTTCAAAGAAATATTTCTGAAGGTGAAAAGTGTGGAGGATTGTTTCCCCTTTTATTTGGATGAAAATCTTGGTGAAAAATTTCCTTTGTTTTGGTCTTCTCAACCTCAGCACAACCTTGGTGCTGAATCTCTAAGTGCAGAAATTGAGTGTGTCATTGAGTTTTTAGTAGAAGCTGTGAAAGAGATGGGTTTGATATCGGTATTCGACTTACTTCCTTGGGAGGATAATAAGCAATCTGTGATTGAATATTTGGGTAAGTTTTTTTTTGAAATTGTGTGTTCGTAAAGGACTGACTTTGATATCTGAAAATTTTGCTGTATATTTTGTAAACAGGGGGGAAGTACCTAGGGGTGTCTGCCTCAACCCTGAGGACTTGTTTCAAAAGAAAGAACTTAGAAAAAGAGGCTTCATCGTGTAATCTTGATAAAGGCGGAGTTGAGGGCGAGGTGAATCAGCCTCGGCAAGACGAAGGAAAGTTATTCTAAAGAAGAGGAAATCTGATGTGGTTGATCTGGATGGCTCTGAAGGTGTTTCTGAGAGAGGGAGAGAGATATCTCTTGAGGAGCTTACAGCGTTTGTGAATAACCAAAAGAGATTACACGACTTTGCTAAGGAAGTGGATGGCTCTTCACTTTGGGGCAAAAAGTTTCCATATATGATCGTTGCTAACGAGGTTGGGCAATCGTCAATGGATAAGGTTTTGGCTGAAAAGGTTGGGGATGTAAGAATCAACCAGTTCATGCAGGTATTTGATTTGTGATTTTCTGTGTATATTTGGCTGCTATTTTTATTATTCTTGTTTGATAATGTTAGGTGGCCGGTTTGCGGCTTGCAAGTTTGGGTCGTAGTCGAGAAATTAGCCACAAGAAGTATCTGGGGCTTTCTGAGGAGTAGACTAAGCTTTGCGAGAAGTTAAAGGCGAAGAAAAATTTGGTTGCCAAGCTCGAGGAAAAATTGGCCGAAAAAGATAAGGAATTGAAGATTGTAAAGGATAAATATGAGAAAGAATCTAAGTTATTGAAGAAAAGGGACGCTGACCTTTTGAATATGCAGGAGCAAATGATAGAGGTTACTGTGAAGATGAAGAACTTGGAGAAAGGAAAGCAATATGACATCCTGGATGCTTTTGTAAAAGGTTTCGGGCGTGTTGTTTTGCAGGCAAAGTTTTTATTGCCAGATCAAGATCTGTCTCAAATGGACCCTGGGAAGATAGTTCGTGATGGAGCTTTAGTTGAGGATGAAGAGGTTGTGGAAGAAGGAGATGATAATTTAGATCGTGATATATGACTCTGTAGTAGTTTTTCTATTTTATCATCCGTGTAGAATGTTTGACATTTTGCCAGGTTTAGTATTGGCTTTTATATGACTGTTGATATGTATTTTGTTTGTTCAGAATTTGAACTTGTTTTGTGATATTGTCCATAAAGAACAATGCATTTGATGTTCTCTATTTCGTTAGTTTGATTGTATGTATGTAGTTGATAGCTGTTGTTTGCTAACAGCAAGAGATCGGTGCTCACAAAGTTTTTACAAGTGGGTTAGTTCGAAATTTGTGTTTGTGATACTTGATTGAATAGGAGTTTGTGACAAGAAATTTTATCGTAGTTTCTGGAGTGGTATACATCAGAGAGGTAATCATCGGCTAAGAAAACTGAAATACACAGTATTATTATATGAACCTTTTGTTGTACAAAGGTGCAGGTAGGTTGGCCTCATTAAAATCTCTCCAAGCAAAACCCTTTTCAGGAAAAATCTTGTGAATAGGAAAAATAGTACCTGTCTGGCCCTGACTTGTTAACTGTAATAGAGTGTTAAAGAAGAAATGTTCCATGTACTAGGTATAGGTGTACCATCAAGTGTTTGCAAATGATAGGCCCCATTCTCGACTATTTCAATAACTCGGAAAGGGCCCTCCCAGTTGGCTACCAATTTTTCATGGCTAGGCGGTCTTCGTGCTTGTTCGGTTCTTCTTAGGACTAGGTCGTTTGGTTGAAAAGACCTGGGGTTGAGCCGTTTGTTGTAACGCCGAGCTATGTGCTGTTACATAGCTCGGTGTTTTACTTCTGCTAATGACCGAGTTTCTTCGATGGTGTTTAGTTCATGTTGCCGAGGTGTTGGTAATGTGCTACGATCGGCAAATTATGCTCGGAGTGATGCTTGGGAGATTTCGACAGGTAACATTGCTTCCGAGCCATACACTAATCGGAAAGGTGTTTCCTTTGTTGTTGAGTGGATGATGGTGTTGTATCCCCATATCACCTCTGGTATTAACTTGGCCCACAGACCTTTGGCATCATCAAGTTTCTTCCTTAAAGCATGCAAGATGACTTTGTTGGTGGCCTCGGCTAAGCCATTTGTCTATGGATGTTCCATAGAAGTAAAATGGTGTCTGATCTTCAGGTCCTGCAAAAAGGTCTTAAATTTTTTTATCGGCAAACTGGCGACCATTATCAGTGATGATGTGACAGGGTATGCCGAATCTACAGATAATGCTTTTTCAAACAAAAGATATCATTTGCTGTGATGTTATTTTTGCAAGGGGATGTGCTTCTATCCATTTCAAAAAAATATTCGATTGCAACTATTAAATATTTTACCTATCCAGCCGCCAAAGGGAAAGGGTCGAGGATATCAAGCCCCCATTGATTGAAGGGCCAACTAACCTCGGAATAATGAAGGACCTCGGCTGGAAGGTGTGTAATTGGACTGCGTTTTTGGCAGTTGTTGCAACTTTTTACTTTTATTTTGCAGTCTTATTATAATGTTTCCCAAAAGAAACCCGCCCAAAGTATTTTTGATAATAGACTTTGTTCTCTGACATGTGTGTCGCAGATGTCTTTGTGTGCCTCGGCGAGTGCAAGCTCAGACTCTGACCTGGAAAGACATTTAAGCAAGGGACGGAAAAAACCTTGTTTGTACAAAGAATTGTTATACATAGTGTAAAAAGATGCTTGGCAGTGAAAGCGCCAAATATTGTTAATATTGTCTGGAATAAGTCTGGTCTGTAGATACTGTATGTAAGGCGTCCTCCAATCTATATCCTGTGTAACACTTAAAACATCGGTTAGATCAATGCTTGGTTGTAAGAGTGTAGATTGATATAAGGTGGAAGTCAGTGTCTGGATGCTAGCGAGCTTTGATAATATATCAGCTCGGCTGTTGTCTTCACGAGGTATATGAATAATTTCAAATTCGGACAAACTGAAAATTAGTTTTTTTGACAATGTCCAAATATTTTGCTAATAGTGGGTTCTTTACTTGAAAAAGATTATTTACCTGCTGGACAAAAAGCAGAGAATCACAATATACCAGTAAATCCGAGATTTTAAAGTCAGTAGTAAGTCTTAAGCCAGAAATTAGGGCTTCATATTCTGTCTGATTGTTGCTTGCCTTAAAAGAAAGATGTAAGGATTATTCTAGAACAAAACCATTGGCATCTTCAAGTAAAACTCCGGCACTACACCCTTGAGGGTTTGACGCTCCATCAACATATAAGATTCACTGTGGAGTGTTCATCACCGTGCTTGGGATGGTGAACTTAGCTACGAAATCTGCAAAGTACTGGGACTTGATTGAGCTTCGACTTTGGTATCGGATGTCGAACTCAGAGAGTTAAACTAACCATTTTACCAATTGCTCTGCTTATTTGGGTTTTTGCAGTATTTGTCTCAAGGGATGATCAGTCTGGACGTGAATGACGTGGCTCTGAAAATAAGGTCGGAGACGACGAGCTGAGAAGACTAAACCCAGGGCGAGCTTTTCGATGTTAGGGTAGCGAAGCTCGGCATTTTGTAAAGACTTGCTGATGAAATAAATCGGCTGTTGCTGCTTGTTTCTTTCTGTAACAAAAACAGAGCTTATTGCCGAGTTAGTGACAAATAAATATAGATAAAGTGCTTCTCCTTGAAGGGGTTTTTGTAAAATAGGAGGTTTTGAGAGAGTGGTTTTTATGTTAGTGAAAGCATCTTCATACTCATCAGTCCAATTAAAGTTCTTTTTCTTTTTTAGTGTTTGGAAAAAGCAGATAGATTTAGATGCTAAACAAGGCAGAAATGTAGATAGTGCAACAAGTCTCCTTGTTAATTGTTGGACTTCTTTGACTGTTTGTGGGCTTGTCATCTCCAGTACAGCTTGGCATTTTTCGAGATTTGCTTCGATTCCTCGGTTTGTTAGCATGAACCCGAGGAATTTTCTCCGAGGTGCATTTCTATAGGTTAAGTCACATGTTGTACTGTCATATTTGATTGAAGATTTCTAACAGCTCGTCCAAGTGATCTTTGCCGAGCTTTATTTTTGCCACCATGTCATCAACATAAACTTCTAGGTTCTTGCCAATTTGATATGCAAATACCTTATCCATAAGGCGTTGGTATGTTGCCCCTGCATTCTTTAGTCCAAATGGCATAACCTTATAACAGTAATTTCCATATTCAATGATAAAAGGAGTTTTATTTTGATTGGATGGATGCATTAGGATCTGGTTATAGCCAGAATATGCATCCATAAAGCTTAATGTTTGGTAACCTGAAGCATTATCTACTAAACAATCAATAGATGGTAAAGGATAAGCATCTTTTGGGCATGCTTTATTGAAATCGGTGAAATCAACACACATGCACCATTTACCATTGTGTTTTTTGACCATGACGACATTTGCCAACCATGTCGTAAATCGGATCTCCTGAATGAAACCAGCAATGATAAGTTTTTTGGTTTCCTCCAAAGAGTCATGCTTCTTCTCAATCCTGAGGTTTTGCTTCTTCTATGCTATAGGTCGGAAAAAGGGATCCAAGGCCAACTTGTGAGAAATAACTGATGGACTAATCCCAGGCATGTTGGCAGGTGTCCATGCTAATAGATCAGTATGTTGTTGTAAAAATTTCTGAAATAATGCCTTTTCCTCCGGGCTTAGCGTGGTTCCCACATAAGTGAATTTGTTTGGGTTATCATTAAGATAAATCTTCTCCAGATCCTCTATCGGAGTTGGTCTTTCGAGGATGTCAGCCCTTGGGTCAAGGTCGGCAAGGGATGGGAGTTCGGCAGAAATATAGACGCTATTTATTTGTGGAGCTAGAACTCGGCTGGTTCTTTTTAGGCTGATGTTGTAACATTGCCGAGCTTCACGGTTGTCACTGTGAATAGTTGCAATAAGGTCGTCTTGCACAAAAAACTTGACACAAAGATGAATTGTAGATACTATAGCACCGAACTTATTTAAAAAAGGTCGGTCGAGTATTAGATTATATGGATTGAAGCAATCTATAATTAAAAATTGAACATTTAAGGTTTTTGATAAGGGCAGCTCACCGAGTGTGGTTTGTAACCACACGGATCCCAAAACAGGAACTCGTTCACCTGAGAAGTCGACCAAGTCTCCCGTTGAAGATTGGATTATGTTATTACTTAACTTCATTTTTGGAATGTAGAGTAGAAAAGGACGTCGGCATTACTCCCTGGATCTAATAGTACTTTTCGTACCAAAAGGTCCCCTGGCTGGATGGAAATGACGACTTGGTCGTCTAGATTGGGAGTATTTGCATTAAAGTTCGAGGCCTAGAACGTCATATGTGGGAAATAGAATGGCGTTTAGTCGCTCCTCGGAATGCCTTCTACTGATAACATAGCTCGGTATGAGCGCTTCTTTGCCGAGCTTGTTGCTTCCCCACCTGCAAAACCACCAGATACACAGTTAATGTACCCCTCGTGGTTGATCAGGGTGGCTGGAAGTTGTCCTATCTTTGTCTCGGGAGTGTTGTCCTGCCGAGGTGTGGTCAGTAGGAAATGGGGTACGCCATTGCATGTGGCCACTGATGTACTTGTCCAAATGACCTTGCCGAGCTAGTCGCTCTAGGAGGTCTTTGGCAATGATACACTCGTCAGTAGTGTGTCCATGTTTCTGATGGAAAGTACAATATTTTGATTTGCCCACGTTTTTTGCTCCCGGATAGGTGCCAGCCTTCTGTGGAGGTTTTATCAGCTTAGAATTGATGATTTCTTTAATGATGTCATCTTGCTTCGTATTGAACTGAGTGTAAGAATCATAACAAGGGGTTGGCTTAAAACTCTTTTTGCTGTCCCAAGCTTTATCCTCGTCTTTATACTGAGGTTTTTCCACTTTCCGAACTTATCATAGTTCCTCGATGTCCATCTGACCTTATGCTTTCTCGCGGAACTCGGCAAAAGTCTTTGGTTTAGCCACGGCTATCGCTTCTTGAAATTTGCCTGGTTGGAGTCCACTTTTGATGGCGTGGAGATGCACCTCGGGATGAAGGTCTGGTATGCTCATGGCCACTTTTGTTAAACAAGTAATGTAGTCTTTTAAACTTTTATTCTGGCCTTGTTTGATTGTGTTTAGGTAGTTGGAGTCATGTAGGTAGATCCCAGATGTAGCAAAATGATCCTCGAAAAGTTTAGCAAAATGATCCTCGAAAAGTTTGCCGAGCTTGTTTGATTGTGGGGGCTGGGCTTCCTCGATTCGTGGAGGTCGAGTTTCGTCATTCCGAGCAGTTTCAGAAATGTGTGTTAGATCAGATTGATGTTCTTCATCCTCCGGTTGCTCACGGCGATCATTATTGTTTTCAAGCCGAGTATTAGCTAACTCGGCAATCTGATTTGTACGTTGGTTTGCTTGTTGCAACTCCGTTACCATCATGAGAAGTTCGGATGGTGTAGGGAGAGGTGCATCAGCCATGGACGAGTGTGGAAGTACTGAGGCCGATGAATAGGAAAAATTTTATATCTTCGGCCCCACGGTGGGCGCCAATTGTTCTGGGGTGAATAACCTTGAGATAAGTCAATTTTTGACCGTTGATACCGACCTATCACCCTCAACACCGAGCTATAAGCTAAAAGGACCGAGCTCCTCGTCCAAAAGTGTATCACGTTGTAGGAGAACAAATAAAGAGGGGAGTTTACCTGCAAAAGGCACTCCGATACTTAAGTTAGTATTGTGTATTCGATGTCCTCTTGAGGGTATAATGTCTTACCTTTATACGCAGAATTGGTCATCAACAGTTATATTTTTTGCCGTTATTATTATTGAAGAGCAATAATGTCGCATAGAAACGGATGGCATATATAGCCGATGATGTTGAAATGATATGTAACGTTCTAGCTGAGTTATGACGCATAAAGCGAATTTAAGATTTTTAGTTCAAATCTTAGAAATAACAATTTTTTATATATTATATATAACAAAGGATATTTTAGGAAAAAAATTAGATACCCACTTAACTCATATTCTCATCCTATATACATGATATATGTATAGATATAGATGTACTATAGATCAATACATAAGATATCAAACTAAAGTCACCAAATCATATTGTTGAGATTTGGAGGGTTTAATACACATAATATAATTTATTTCTAAAATCCCCTCTCTATATATATATATATGATGAATTCATCTTAATTGTTTTGAAGTCAGAATCTCTTAGATAGAATATCAAATATTAACCTATGTCATCACTACTATAATACGACACAAAAAATTATTATAAATTTATTAAAAATTTGCATTGTAAAGGAGTATAACCGAATGGTTCAAATTCGATTTTCCATAATTAATAATCATTTTATAGATTTATTTTAAACTATTGTGAGAAGTAAATGTAAAGAAGACCAAAAATTAAATTATACTATCCCAAATAATTAATTTTTTGGCTGATGCTAGCCATTTAAATGAAACAAATATGATATTCCCATATCAATTTGGTAAGGTACTAGGTCTCGACTTCTCGTCATAACCTATAGATTTGCATTAAAATAATTAATACGATCAAATGGAACAATAAAATATAGAAAAGACAAAAGATAAAGGGAGAGAGGGAGGGGGAGTTATTGAGAAACATTTTTGTTTGTTTCTTTTTTTTTTCCCTTAAAAAATTAACTTAATTATTCCTCTATTATCTCTTATTTCTTTTATTCTCAAATAATAACAACGAACAAGCAAGTAGCTCTTTTTTTAAAAAAAAAAAAATGGGTTCCTTTCCATTTGAATGGCATAATCCATAAAAGTAGATAGAGAATTCGTTGTTTCTGAATATGAACCGTTAATTTATATATATGTATAGTAGCAGGGTCCCGCCATTGTTTTTCATGACGAAAATGACGATAGTATATATTTGGTTCATGCACCTTCATTCTACTTTTCATTTTCAGCTGAAATTATTGAGCTCAATTTGTCACTCATCGCTAGTGTCTTCAAAAAAAATATCTCCACAAATTGAGCAATTTGCATTCTTGTTCACAACAATATAAATGTCATTTATATATTATTTCGGCAGCTTCATTCTTAATTTATTTTATTTGTTAGCATTTTAAGGAATAAATGAAAAAATTTTCCAATTAATTCAATTAGCACTTTATTTTATATTTTCTATTTTTCAATAAAAATAAAAGTTTCTACAAATATAATATTTCATTATCAAATAACAAATAATCATAATTTTCTTTTTTTAAATATATATAAATTTAGAA
>NC_029788.2:16436235-16438813 GCF_000816755.2 Arachis ipaensis
TAATAAAAAAAATTATACAAAAATTTATATAAAAATAAAAAAATTACATAAAAAATAATATTAAAAATATAATCATTCATATATTTTTTATGTTATTTTAAATTTTTGGAATGGTTATGGTGTCTTGTATATTAGCAAATGGTCAAAAGAATAGCTAGATTTTTCTTAAATACTTTTCATGACGTGTTTCTTTTAACATAATTATCTTTGGTAGATGAATTACCTTGGGATGTGATATATAAACGTGCATGTGATCTTCTCAATACATTGCATGTACGTAGATATATAATAGTGTACATGTATTCTAACTCCATGCTACATCTTCCCCCTATTTTTATTTTTTTTTATTTTTTTTCTATATTTATTCAAAACAAAAGTACATAGATAGGCAATGAAGTAGAAACACATGCATATATAAGAAAGAGAAAGTTTAAAGAGCCAATATCTTCAACTAACATGGTAATTTAAAGTTGAACATAAAAAAACATCTAAAATTAAATAATAAAAACATCTTATTTACAGAAAAAATAAAATATTAAATATATTCAAATAAAAAGATTTGTCTAGGGTAACAAATCAAATAGAGTTCAAAATATCTATTCTTTCATTCATTTCTATTATTTTATCATCAACTATATAGTACTACAATGACAAATAGCAATAATTTTTAGACCACATGTCGGCAGTTTTTAATCGTCGCAAAATAGATAATGGAAGTCAGCTAATTACTCTAATATTTTGTGCCGCAAAACTATTAGCGGCGATTTTTATAAACCGCTAGATTAGTGCTACAAAACGTATTTTGTTACAAATTTATTTTGCAACAGTTTGGTATTGCTGCTATATTTTAAAATTGTTTATCATGTAACAGCGGTTTTCAGTTGCCGAACAATGTTTAAACATATCTCATGTACGGTTCTGGAATAGCGATGGGATTTCTAAGCAACCATCAACTATAACCCCAAAAGAACCAGATTCCGTAAGCAACATAGAGGAAGAATGAAATGAATATCCTATCGGATAATCATATTTGCTTCGGAAGATATGCTCTTCAGGCACTTGACTGCGATTGTTTTATAACTGTTGCTAAAACTAAAACATAAATAACATACCTTTTTTTTGTGACTATAAACCACCGCCAATTTTTTTAATTTTTTTGGGATTTAGTAGACTTTTTTTCTATTTCAAAACCAATAATTTTCTAATTTTTTATTTGTGTTATTTTTAATTTTGTTTAATTTATTTTTTCTTGCATGCCATCGAATGAGATATCGCAAAAGATTTTCCATCGTTTGTTTCTTCATCTTCTCTTTTGCTGCCTCTACATTTAATTCGACAATCATCTTCGGATACTTCTCTATTTGCATACTAGAGCTTGATTGTTGTGAAGTAGTACCAAAAAGTTGCGTAGGATATGGTCCAAAACCTACCCCACGAATTCGTCTTGGGTACTCATTTTCAAAGACTTGTGCAAGCGAATCATTTTGATAAAGCTCCTTGGAGGATTCATCTAGGCTCTCGATATTCACAATCACTTAAACATACTAGATCTTCATTATAATGATTTCAAATTTTTAGCAATATAAATAAAAAAAGACAAGACAATTTTAAAATAATACTTACACCAAGATCACATCATGTGTATCGTCATGAATATATGAACCATCCTTTTTCATATGAACCATATTCTATATCTCTTCTCTATTAATGCGCTTTTTCCGTAATTGCTCCTTAAACAACATTGATATTGAAGATCACAAAAATGAGAAAATATCTAAAATAAAATAAAAATTGATTACCTCTTTATCTTTTCATCTTGTCAATATTTTTTGAACCCTCTGTTTGAGTGTATACACTTGTTTCAAACAGTTCAAAGTATTTTTCTACACTTTTCCTATATGAAAAGACAAATACAAAGTGAACACTAGTTGAATTAATAAAGCTTAAGGAGTCTTTTATGAAGCCATATTTGATTTAGGGAAAAGAAATATAAAGTAAGAGTATTTTGGGAGAAAGTTTTGCAACCAACTCAATCAATTGAGCATCTTAAGCAAAAATTTAAAGGGTTTAAAATCAAATAAAATGAAACATCAATTCATTATTTTGTTACTTGTGTGTCTTCTTTCAACTCATATTAAAAGAACAATTTCCAATGATCTACATCTATTCATGATGGGTAACAGTCAACATTTTTTTTTAAGTTTTTATTTCATCATAAAACCACGATACAACTTACACAACAAAAAATACGCTGAATATCATCGAATTTAGCATCGCACATTAGCGTCGGCTTTACCGATGAATTTATGGACAATTTTGGTGTGAAATTTGTTAGGTCAAATTATTATCGGTGGATTTTCGTTTTTAACGGTAATAATTGAAGACAAAATGAGAAAAATAGGCACAAAATGTAGCGTGGAATTTATCGGCAGATTTTTTCGTCGGTAAACCCCATTAGTGGAACGCTACGTTTTGGTGACCCACAATGCATTACTATCGGATTTATCCACTGGTAAATCTGACGGTAACGAGTCCTCAAATTCGAAGTGCGAACCCTCTCCTCCTTCATTTCAAATTC
>NC_029788.2:16439108-16443004 GCF_000816755.2 Arachis ipaensis
TCTTCACTCTCTGCCGCTCCGTCGGCCCCATCGCTGCCAACGCCTCTTGTCGTCGCCTCTTCTCCTTGCACTACCCCTTCTCTGCGATGACAAATTTGCTCAACCTGTGCCTTTGCTCCTTGAAGAATCTGCACCACTTCTACTCTATGACGAGGAATCTCCACTGTCGGTGGCCACCTCCTCCATTGCAAGTAAGTTGGTCGTTTCTACCATTAGATTAAGAAAAAATAATGTTTGAATTTTGTTGTGAAATTATTTTTAAAATGTGTTTTAATTTCAAATTGATGAAAATTTTGTGAAATTAAAATTTAGAGTTTAAATTATGTTACTGTGAAATTGGATTTAAGGTTTGGAATTAATTACTCTGAAATTGGATTTAGGATTTGGATTTTGCAGTGAAATTATTTTTAATATATGTTTTAATTTTAAATTGTTGAAATTTATGTGAAATTAGAATTTAGAGTTTAAATTATGTTACTGTAAATTGGGCTTAGGGTTTAAAAAAATTGATTATTGTGAAATTGGGTTTATGATTTAGATTTTGCCGTGAAATTGTTTTTAATATATGTTTTAATTTCAAATTGATCAAAATTTTTGTGAAATTGAGATTTAGAGTTTAAATTATGTTAATGTGAAATTCGGTTTAGGATTTGGAATTGATTACTGTGAAATTGGGTTTAGGGTTTAGGTTTTGCTGTGAAATTGCTTTTAATATATATTTTAACTTCAAATTGATATAATTTCTATGAAATTAGAATTTAGGGTTTAAATTATGTTATTGTAAAATTACGTTTAAGGTTTGGAATTAAATATTGTAAAATTAGATTTAGGGTTTGGATTTTACTGTGAAATTATTTTTAATATATGTTTTAATTTCAAATTGAAAATTTTTTTGTGAAATTGGAATTTAGAGTTTAAATTATGTTATTATGAAATTAAGTTTAGGGTTTGGAATTGATTACTGTGAAATTGGATTTAGGGTTTGAATTTTACTTTGAAATTGTTTTTACTATATATTTTAATTTCAAATTGATGAAATTTATGTGAAATTGAAATTTAGAGTTTAAATTATGTTACTAAAATTGGATTTAGAATTTAGGATTGGTTATTGTAAAATTGGGTTTAGGGTTTGAATTTTGTTATTTTATAATTTTTTTACTTTATTAGCTTTTTTGTGCTCTAACTTTCATTCATCGTGTTGATGATTGAAATGTTTTTTTGTATAATTAGTACTTACTTTATTCTTATTATTGCTGATAACATTATTTCTATAATCTAATTAAAATTTTGCACTACTTTTATATAGATTTGGTTATCATATGCTAATTTAGAATTTAGGATTAAGTTAATATAGGATTAAGTTAATATATTCTGTATGAAATATTGTGAATTTAGTTGAGTTTTGACTGATATTGTGGATTGAGGTTTATTGGATTTGTGAAAACCATAAAGGTGGATATATATTCAATTTTAGGAGAGGTTATGTCAAACTTTTTTTTAAATAATATAAATGTTGAAGGATTTATGTTGTATATATGCTGATTAGTGTTAATAACATTTTCTTTACGAATATGATGACAGGTAGTAGAAGTAGAACGAGTGGATCTCGTGGTCATGGTAGAGGGAGGGTTTTTACTGGATCCCCAGGGACTGCTCAATCATCGCCCCTACCCCGACTACCCCATCGACCCCTGTGACGTCACAGGCGGGTCCAGCAGAGCAGCAGTTCATGATGGTCCCGAACCCGAACTATGTGCCTCATTTCGCTACGCCCCCTACAGCTCCAGCAACAGAGCCCGCGGTGGGTGATTTCTCTAATGCGTCCTAGCCAGATTCTCCTCCACCGTCATCCATGAAAGGATGAGAATTTGGCCTGATGACATGCATGTGTGAATACATACTATTTTAAATTCTTTTATCCACAATCTATTTTGAATTTGTTAAGTTTTATGTGTTTGCTAATCTTCAGATTTTCATTGATAGGTTTGCACCAAACAATAATGCATGTACACAGGAGATCTCCAATGTGATTAAGTCCATGTACAAAAACGCTTGGCCGAGCTACACGAAAATTCCTGTTGAGACCAGCGAACGATGGTTTCAGAAGTGGGGGGTAAGAACCCAATGTTGTTGAATTACTTTGTGCAGGAGAAGTTTATCTGGGATAAGGAACATGATATCTTGATCAGGAAGATCTACGACCACCGGGTAGCTAAGCGACTTCAGTAGATGATGCAGGACATTCGTCAGGGGCGTGATCACCTCATGATTTGGCCCCGTTTAGATCTTAAGAAGGTTCTGGATGTCCATTTTAGTACTGATGAGGGGTTCAAGCATCGCCGTCTAACGAACAGAGCTAACAGGGCTTTATCGAGATCATCAAAGTATACTGGTGGGTCGATGATTTTCATGAAAATGAAAAGTAGGCTAGTATGTAGTTTATTTGCTAATCTTTGTTAATTATTACTTGAATTAATTGTTACTTAATTTATTTTATTAGTTGGTTTCAATATGTGTAGTCTAAGTCGTTGGATCATGAAGCGACATTGGCGGAGACCTTCAAGTATACCCATACATTGAAGGCCAACAAGGAGAGATTTGCTGATGAGCGGTCTACAGCTCATTATGTGAGTTTCAATTAATTCTAACTTGGAAATTTAGTCAGTTTAAAGTCAATTAACTGTCATCTTAATCACAACGTCTGTTACACAGAAAGATTACACGCAGAAATTGGAGGTCACGTCCTAGCAATCTTAGCTACTTAGTGGGGACGACCTTGCCAGCTCCAATGACTCCGTGATAGATTCTAAGAGGATTTGGTGCGAGACCACCTCTGAGCCCTATAAGAATCGCGTCTTTGGGTTGGGGTCATTCTTCGCCAGCGGCCTCCGCACCTCCGCATTGGCAGCTTCATGTACCTCTGCCTCTACCACCAGTTGTTGACTTGAGGGAGAAAATGCAGAAGTTCACACAAGAGCTTTACCAACAAGCTCAGCAGTTTGAGTAGAGGTACAGCGAGTTTCTTGCACATGTGGGAGGAGTCGTTGCCATCAGCTCGGACCTGACGGAGAAGCTAGAGCGGCTAAAGCATTTGCGAGAGTAGATAGAGGTGTGCAATGAGCAGATGCGCACTGGAGGCAACGGCGCTATTGGTACCAATTGCAACGCGGCTGGTGGGACACCGACATCAGTACCTACTCCGCCGTCTTAGTAAGGGGAAAATGACGACGACGACGGTTACCGGGATCCATAGGGTTTAGGGATTTAATTTATTTCATGTCTACTTCATTGTATTCTATTTTTTTTACTCTTATTATATTCAGATCATTGATATTTAATAAAATTATTAGTTGATTTCTAGTAATTTTGAATTTCTGTCCTAATTTTGTAAACAAAAATTTTAATTTGACTGCTAATTGTGGGCTAATTGTGAAAAAAAAAACACAACTACTATAAGATTTACTAGCGAAAAAATCCGACGGTAATTGGACGTCACAAAGCATAATATGGCGCCAAAATTACCGTCGGACTAATCTGATAGTAATCATCATCTTAGTTTCGTCGTATTAATTGAAAAATCGCTGCAAAATCCACCAATAATTAGCGTCGGAAAAAATAATTCGTCGGTAAAAATTTTTTGACACCGTTTATACCATCAAATTCAATCTCATAGTAAACTAATTACCGGTTCACCAATAATTTCGATGGTATTCAATGCATTTTTTGTAGTGTTAAATTTTGTATCCTTCTAGTTCTTTCTATCATCTGTATAATCCTCACTTGATTTTTTTCTTGTCGTCCTCTTTATAATGAAAAATCCACTATAAAATTTTGACATCGCTAGTAAATGAAACAATGAATAGGTGTAAAATTAAAATAATTTAAAATCGTTGAGC
>NC_029788.2:16443062-16446274 GCF_000816755.2 Arachis ipaensis
AAAAAAAAAAAACAAAAAACGACACCAACAGAAAATCAACAACACAATTTTCACATAGTTTTATACAATAATCTCCACTTTAAGAAGCTACGAAATACTACTACTAATAAATAAGCTTTAGTAAAATCCATGCAGCACTACTGGTGTTGCATTTTCCATCTGACCATTTTGCCCCAAAAATTTCCATTAATTTCTTATTACACCATGTAACGGCTGGGCATAACGACGTCGTCCAGCATCCACAGGTCCATATTGTTGTTGTTATCGTTGTAGTTGTTAACGTCGTTCCAAACGGCATCACCACCTATTTGCAACGGTTGCTCATTCTCCGATCCGAGAAACCATTCAAGATCCGAGATCTGCTGTGATAGGTCAGAATCCAATCCTTCTATGCTTCCATTGTCGCTGCCAGTTTGCATGGTAGAGATAAGTGGTGGCACAAGTGACTGAATTTCGACCTGAGACAGCATCTCATTGCCAAGACACTGCTTCTTGGCCGATGGAGGGGCTACAACGACGTTGTCGTCAGAAGCATCCGGAAAATTAAGCTTGGCTTTGTTGCCCCGGATGCGTCTGGCAGCGTCGTCGTAGGCTCTAGCGGCCTCTTCGGCAGTGTTGAACGTGCCGAGCCAGACACGGACCCCTTTGTGTGGGTCCCTTATCTCTGCAGCCCACTTGCCCCAGGGCCTCTGCCTGATTCCTCTGTAGAGGTTCTTACGGACCCTCTGACGTGGATTGGGACCTTTCGTCTTCTTATCTTCTGCGCCACCACCAACAACCGTTTTTTCCTTTCCTAGTACCTTGTCACATGCTATCACTGCCACATGAACAAGACAATTAGTGCGTTATCATGAAGTGAATTGACACCTACCTCACATAACTAAACTACACAAAGCTTTGTAATTTTCTTTTGTTGTTATTTTGAAGAAAGTTACAAAATTTTCATCATCTCAAGTTTTTAATGCATATGTCGGTTGCTAGCACTATTTTCGTGCGTAATTAATGGCGACTATTTTTCATGAAAAGAAGGTGCGTTTGGCTTTGATTATAACATCAGTCTACAAAGAACTTATAAGAATCAATTGAGCTATTGTCTTTTTTATTCTTTGTAGTAGGAAATTGAGATTTAACTGTGTACATATATTTTATATTTTTTTAATTTCATAAAAGGTTGAAAACTCCAGTTATATCACCTTTTCTTCCTTTTTTTTTAAATTAAGAAAAAAAGAAATAAATAAAATTCATACTTTTCAATCGCAGGAAAAAACGTGAAGAAAACGAATATGGGTTGTTAGAGAAAGGATAAAAGTTAAAGAAACAGAAAAAATGTTAATCCAAAAAAAATAAAATAATAATTACTCTATACTCTATATCAAAAATATCTTTTACAATATCTTTTATTTAAAAAAATAATTTATTTATTTAGTAACATTTTAAATAAAAATAATATTTTTATAATATATAAAAATTAAATTCTATAATTTATTATCTAATGATCAAAATAAAATATTTTCATATGATGGCAACTATAAAATTTTTATTGGAATAGCTACCTATACTAAAAGAAGGTATAAAACCAAGAGAATAATAATTATGAATCTCACGTGATTTTCTTAGTGTAATATTTGGTGTTCAAATAAAAATAATTTCAAGAATTAAAGCCAAGAAAAGGTGATTGGCCCCATGAAGAAAGCTATATACGAATCAAAGGAACATATACGACGAAAAACTAGAGCATAGCATAAAAGCGATACCTTTGTTGTTGTTGTTGTTGTTATCTGGGATTTGAGGAATTAGTGGCTGATCCTTGTTGTTGGAGTTGTTGGCGGTGACCGTGGCGGCGTCAAAACCAAGGAAGTCGGAGAAAGGATCAAGCTCAGCCCACAAGTCCTGAGAAAGCAATTTCCGGCCACGCTTGACACCAATGAAGTCTGAGATGATAGCACCTCCGCACATCTTTGATCTTTCAGAAAGATGAGAGAGAGAGAGAGAGAGAGAGAGAGAGAGAGATAAAGATTGTTGTTAGAGAAGATAGGGAAGAAAAAGGGTGCACATAAATTGCTGTTCGTGCCTCGTGAGAAGCAAAACTAGTGTGAGAGATAAATGTGAGCAAGTGAAAGAAACACCTAAGTTATACTCAAGAGCATAGGCCTTGTGGGTCCCACCTTGAATCCAGAATCGTCAAAGGCGTGTGTTTCATCATAGAGTCTGTCCGAATAAAAAAAAAAAAGAGTTTCGTCGTAGAGCTAATAGTACAAACTACAAAATAGAAAGTACAAACAGGACCTTCAAAAAATTTGTGATGAAATTATGGTTAATAAAGTTTTTTTGTTTGGGTTATTATTTTTTGTACTGCCCCCAAACTAGGACTTTGGGGTGAAATTTAGGAGAATATGGTGATGCACTTTTTTTATATGCAAGAAAATATTTTTTAATTAAAATTTTAAATTGAGCTTTTGAATCTTTGATTGAGTTTTAAATTAGTTTTTAAATTAGTATTTCTAATTCTTCTCACCGCTATTGACATGCTCAGCCACGTCTCTTCCCATTACATTCCCAGATCTATTTTTTTTTGTTGTTAAAATGCCCTAGATTTTTTTTCGTTGTTCATTTTAGGTAATGGGATAGAAATTGGAGGTGATAATTACGGATGTTGGTTCGGATGTAGTCACCACTATAATAAAAGTTGTGAAAAATAGTCAGCTTTGTTGTGAATTTATCAAAAAAATTAATAATAAAAAATTAGAGTAAAGTATTGTTTTTGTCCTCAACATTTTGGGGTAAGTCTTAAAGTTGTCTCTAACGTTTTAATCGTCCTATTTAAGTTTTTAATGTTTTAAAATTGACTCAATATTGTCCTGCCGTTAGGGATCCGTTAACAGAATTGACGGCAGGACAAAATTGAGACGATTTTAAAACGTTAGAGACTTAAATAGGACGGACACATTTGGGACAAAAACGATACATAGAAATAAATTTTAATTTTATCTTTCAATAATATCAATTTTTTTACTGTATATAGTATTCAATTATTTTTTAATTAATCACATCTAAGTAAATTACACTTAATCACATTACTTTTATTCTAAATAAATTTATTTTTTTTATAATTTTACACTTTCATTCTAAATAAATAATATAATGTGATTAGAATGGAGGTGTAAAATTATTAAAAAATTATAAGTAATGTGCTTAAGTAATAAAAGTAAAAT
>NC_029788.2:16447435-16479264 GCF_000816755.2 Arachis ipaensis
AAGTGTAAAATTATAAAAAAATTAATTTATTTAGAATGAAAGTGTAAAATTATATAAAAAAAAAGTAATGTGATTAAGTAATAAAAGTAAAATTACATTATTTAGAATGAAAGTATAAAATTTATTTATTTATATAAAAGTTACATTACTTTAAGTGTAAAATAATAAAAAAATTAATTTATTTAGAATAAAAGTATAAAATTATAAAAAAATATAAGTAGTGTGATTAAGTAATGAAAGTAAAATTACATTATTTAGAATGAAAGTGTAAAAGTTATTTATTTATAAAAAAATTACATTATTAAGTGTAAAATTATAAAAAAATTAATTTATTTAGAATGAAAGTGTAAAATTATAAGAAAATGATAAGTGATGTGATCAAGTAATGAAAGTAAATTTATATTTTTTAAAATGAAAGTATAAAATTTATTTACTCATAAAAATTACATTACTTTAAGCGTAAAATTATAAAAAAAATTAATTTATTTAGAATGAAAGTGTAAAATTATAAAAAAAATATAAGTAATGTGATTAAGTAATGAAAATAAAATTACATTATTTAGAATGAAAGTGTAAAAGTTATTTATTTATAAAAAAAACATTACTTTAAGCGTAAAATTATAAAAAAATTAATTTATTTAGAATAAAAGTATAAAATTATAAAAAAAAAATTATAAGTAATGTGATTAATTAATTAAAGTAAAATTACATTATTTAAAATGAAAATGTAAAATTGATTTATTTATAAAAAATTACATTATTTTAAAAGTAAAGTTATAAAAAATTACTTTATTTAGAATGAAAGTAATGTGATTAACTGTAATTTACTTAGATGTGATTAAAAAATAATTGAATACTATATACAGTGAAATATTGATATTATTGAAGGATAAAATTAAAATTTATTTCTATGTATCGTTTTTGTCCCCATCATTTTCGTCATATTTAAGTCCCTAATGTTTTAAAATCGTCTCAATTTTGTCCTGTCGCCAATTCTGTTAACGAATCCCTAACGGCAGGACAACATTGAGTCAATTTTGAAATGTTAGGGATTTAAATAGGACGATTGAAACGTTAGGGACAATTTTGGGACTTACCCCAAATGTCGGGGACAAAAACGACACTTTACTCAAAAAATTATTATATAACATCTTTTAAATATATTAAATTATTTAATAATTTTTTATTATTAATTTTATATGAAAAACAATTACCTACGAGTCTTTTTTGTCCATCAAAATATAATTATATCAGGATGCTACACATCCATGTAACCATATAACCAAGTTGGCCCAACACCAAAAAAATCCAATACCATTAAATGAAACGTGAAATACACGCGCTCAACACACACAAAACGCTTCTTCTCTTCTTCTTCTCTTCTCCATCACACTTCTTCTTCTTCTTCTCTTCTTTTTCTTCTTCTTCTTCTTCTTCTTCTTCTTCTTCTTCTTCTTCTTCTCACACTCGTTTACACACGAAGTGTCTTCTTCTTCACTTTCTTCGTCGCGTTCCTCCTTCTCCTCCTTTTCCTCCTTTTTCGTGTTCCTTCTTCTTCACGTGTTTTCTCCTTATCGTCATTCTTTTGTTGTTGTTGCTGCTGTATTTTTTTGTCTTTTTCTCCTTCTCTCTTTGGTGAAGAAGCAGTAGAAGGTGAGGAAGAAGAATTTTGAATAATGCAGAATGAACCGAACACAGTATTCGTGGTGAACCGAATACAATACTCATGGTGAACCGAACATAGTACTCATGGTGAACCGAACACAATACAATTGTATAGTACTGAGTGAATGAAACATAATCCATTATATAAAATCAAATTCAAACAGCTTTCTATAGAATGAACCGAACACAGTACTCGTGGTAAACCGAACACAGTACTCATGGTGAACTGAACATAGTACTCATGGTGAACCGAACACAATACAATTGTATAGTATTGAGTGAACGAAACATAATCTATTATATAAAATCAAGATGGTGAACCAAACAATGCTTCTTTCAAATACAATTGTATAGTACTCATGGTGAGCCAAACAATGCTTCTTTCAAATGTATATATGTCAATGTTAATGTATATATCTATTCTTAATATCAACGTATGTATAAATTGTTAATATTTATATTTGATTCAAGATGGATTACTCATCTAAAATGTTAATTTATATATATGTTGAAACTGTCTGGCTGCTGTTTTATTCCAGGTTCTCAGTGATTGCAATCACTGTATTTACCAATACATTCGAACTCCAAAAGAACATAGTGAACCGAAATTAATATACTGAGCGAACCGAAAGGTAGAAACACATTAAACCCCTAAACCCTAAACCCTAAACCCTAAACGCTAAACACTAAAACCAGAACTCTGAACCCTGAACCCATAAACCTTAAATCTCTAAATCCCTAAAACCTAAACCCTAAACCCTACACCCTAAAACCTAAACCCTAAACCCTAAACCCTGAACTCTGAACTCTGAACCCTGAACGCTAAACCCTAAACGCTAAACCCTGAACCCGAACCCTGAACACTGAACTTTGAACCCTGAATGCTAAACCCTCATAGTGAACCGAACATAGTACTCATGATGAACCAAAATCTTAATTATAGTGAACCGAAATTTTAATTATGGTGAACCAAAATCTTAATTATGGTGAACTAAATAGACATAATACTATTTATTCTTAGATAAAATTTACGTGCTTATTACTTGCTATTTAAATTTAATCTAATTTATTTTTTATAATAAATTTTAAATATTTAAAAATTATTTATTTTTATATTTTTAAATTAAATATTAATTTTTAATTTGTTTTAATAAATTAATCGTTATCTTATAAATATCATAATAATCACTTTATTTTTATATACCAAAAAAAATATTTATTTTTGCTAAACATTAAAAAAAATGTCTCTAATAATTTATATGGCGTAATGTGTGTCTGGACCTGATAAGATATGGTGTAGGTGAAACAACATATAAAATATATTTTTTTATTTGAAATAAAAATTTCTCAATTTAATATTTGGCACATAAATTATCCACTAACCTGTATATTAATAATATTTATACACAACACCACTCAAGTCAGAGCTACTCACCATCCATCGTCTCTAACCGCTTTCATTCTCTACTGAATCAATCACAGTTCGTGCATGGTAGTTGATATTGGAATGTGATTTTTTATTGGTAGTTATTGTTTTCGGTTCACCACACCTTATAAGTTCGGTTTGGTATGCAGAACTGTACGAGGATCAGCATATATGGAGAGAATTTTATGGTTAACCGAAATCTTAATTATGGCGAACCGAAATCTTAATTACGGTGAAACAATTATATAGTGCTTAGGGAAGAAAACAGAACATATTGGTCTAATTTTTGTTAGACTTTTTTCTGCGGACCAAACCGAAAACATGAACGTGATGAACCACTTCTTTAGTACTTACCGAACCGAAAAGTTACTCACATATATTGAGAATTACTCACAGTTACTGACACTCACAGTTACTCACAGTTACATATTATCAATTCAATTCAATTCAATTCAGATGTAGATAACCTCATTCCATTCAATTCACTTCAAATAAAATTAGCAATTTTATTCCATTAAATTCGATTCAGAATTCAATAATCCAAACCTCATCAAATTGATGCGTTTCAGAAAAATCATCAAAATTGCACTCATTCAACTGATTTGAAGTTGATTCATGCATTGTTTCAATTCAAAAGTGTAGATCAAAGAAGAAAACGAAGAAGAAGATGAACGACGAAGCTAATTGCGTTGAATCAATCCAGATCCATAATGCAGAGAAGAAAAATACGAAAGAGGAGAACAACGAATTTAATTAGGTTGAAGAAGAAGAAGAAGAAGAAAAATGCGAAAGAGGTTTACATTGTGTAAAAAGGTTTACATTGAGAAACGTTGATAACGTAAAATAAGGATTCGTTATATAGGTTATAAGAGGCGCGTGTAAAACAAACAGGGGAGTCGGGCGTGGACTGAAAGTTGCTTGGATACCATCCATGTAATTTTTAGGGTTAAGTACTGAAATCGTCCCTAAGGTCTGGGGTGAAAATCAAAATCGTCCCCGACCTTTTTTTGTTATTAAAATCATCCTCAACGTTACAAAATGTTATAAAATCATCCTTTTCCACTTCAATTTTATTTTTTTACTATATTACCCTTCATTAGTAATAAAAATAAATAAAAATAATATTAAAAAATTAAAACAAACTCTCCCCTCATCTTCATCATCCTTATCACCTTTTGTCCATAACTTCTGCATCATCTTCATCATCCTTAGGCAACTCTCTCCCTCTCCCTCTTCTTTTTCTCGTGGCCATCACCACTGCCTCCATAACTATCACACTTTCCTTCTCTCTAAATCACTATCACCCACCCACAAACTAAATTCAGCAACAGCAACAATAAATTAACCAACAAATTCAGCAACATTAAGACACATTTAGCAACAACAACAATAAAATGAACAATATCAACAACAACATCCACAAAATAAATCGACAAAAATTTTAAATTTAACAACAATTCAGCAATCATCAACTGCAACTCCAGATCCAAATTCAATAGCAACAGAAATTAAAAAAAATAAAAAAAATGATATTTATCAGTTTATGTTCTTCAAAAAAAAATAAAAAAAAGGAAGAACAAAAAGAAGAGGGATTCGAGGCTGAAGACGACAAACTCGAAGACGCTTCTATCGATCCCACCACCATCTGCTCTCCACCTTCCCAATCTCTCACAACTGACCTCACTCCTCCTACCCGCATCGATCCCATCAAAAGTGGTGAGCTCCAGGAAGCAAAATAAAAAATCAGAGAAGCAGAACAGGAAGAAGAATAGATCTGAATCTGGAAGGAGGAGCGATACGGCAAGAAGGCAGAACGGAGGCGCAACACTACAGAAGGCAGAACGGAAGCGTGGCGCTGTGAGAGGAAGAACGCATGCCGGCGCTGCGAGAGAAAGAGCGCGACGGAGAAGGAGTCAGCGCCGAAGAAGAGTCAGAGGACATGGTTGTCGTCAAGGGGTAAGGATTGAGGTCGGTGATGGAAAGGGAGAAGAAGGTGGAGAAGGAGATGAGGAAGGTGAAGCCAACGTTAATGGAGGAAGGGTTGAGGTTGGTGATGGAAAGGGAGAAGAAGGTAGAGAAGGAGGTGGAGGCGGAGATGATACGGTGGCGGAAAAAGAGAGAAAGAGAGAAAGAATTGGGGTTGTGGTTGGGAGGGAGGGTTCCGAAGAGGAGTAGGAAGAAGGAGATGAAAGGGAAGAGAGGGAGAGACACGGAGACAAGATGGGGTTTTGGGAGGTTGGGTTTTTATTTTTATTTTTTTTAATTAATTTTAAGGGTAATTTGGTCAAGAAAATAAAATTAAAGTAAAAAATGACGATTTTATAACGTTTTGTAACGTTGAGGATGATTTTAATAACAAAAAAAGGTCGGGGATGATTTTGATTTTCACCCTAGACCTTAGGAACGATTTCAGTACTTAACCCTAATTTTTACATGGATCATGTAGAGCTTTTCTATAATTATATATAGACAAATAAGACAATTGCGCCAAAACCTCTTGTAGTATACAAGGTAAATTATCCCTTCTGAGACATAGAAGCATATTATTAGCCCAGCCTATTTTTTAATATGGCGTTTAAGTTAGAGTTAATACAACCAATAAATAAGTATTTATTATCAATATTCATGTTTTATGTGGTGAGTATTCTTTTGTTCAGATTAGAACAGATCACGTGTTTCCCCATTTTTCTGTTCTCTCTTTGTTCCACCGCCGTCAAACAATATCCAGCCTCCAAATCGAGAAACGAAGTTTTTTATTTTATTTTTATTAATTTTAAGGGTAATTTGGTCAAGAAAATGAAATTAAAGTAAAAAAAGACGATTTTATAACGTTTTGTAACGTCGGGAATGATTTTAATAACAAAAAAAGGTCGGGGATGATTTTGATTTTCACCCTAGACCTTAGGAACGATTTCAGTACTTAACCCTAATTTTTACATGGATCATGTAGAGCTTTTCTATAATTATATATAGACAAATAAGACAATTGCGCCAAAACCTCTTGTAGTATACAAGGTAAATTATCCCTTCTGAGACATAGAAGCATATTATTAGCCCAGCCTATTTTTTAATATGGCGTTTAAGTTAGAGTTAATACAACCAATAAATAAGTATTTATTATCAATATTCATGTTTTATGTGGTGAGTATTCTTTTGTTCAGATTAGAACAGATCACGTGTTTCCCCATTTTTCTGTTCTCTCTTTGTTCCACCGCCGTCAAACAATATCCAGCCTCCAAATCGAGAAACGAAGGACCCATACTTGAATTTGTGTCTCTCCATGTTCTATTTCTCTACAGCCTGCTCTGCTGTAATTCTGAAATTTTGGTAATTAAAGCCATTTTCAACAAACACTACATTATTCGGTTTTCCTCGTTCATCTCTCTGTCCTCTTCTCTTACACTCTTGATTTCTGTTTTCACTACACTCTAGAGACCATTACAGAAATGTGCAAACTTGATTTTGTACTCTTTAATAGTTTAGATGTGCAAGTTTTGAATTACAATTTATTAGCTGATTGTCGAATAAAAAATATTACTTATTAGAGAACATAATTAATAAAAAAAATTAAAAAGGAAAAAGAAAAAGTGTTCCTTTCACTTCCTTCTATCTTTTCATATAATAAGAAAAAAAAGACGACAAATAAGAAGAGATAATAGTGAGGTCCTTTCTGAAGTGAAATGAAATTGTGGGGAAACATAGAAAGGACAACACTCAATATGGTTGGTTGCAACTTGCAAAACTGCAAAAGCAAAGTACAGCGGGTATAGCGTGATCGCATGCCGTATATACTTGGCAAGTACCAGTATGTATATACGTACATGTACATGTGCATGGTTTGATTTTGAACTCTTTGAAAGTTCCATGTTGTTAATGTATCAAATCACCAAACAGCAAATATAGCCATATAATGTTAATCCTTGCTGATTATTCACAATTCAAATTGTTGAAAATGTACAGCCCATGCAAGTTTGCGCAAGGAAGGGCTTGCAACCTGTTATGGAAAATTCACTGGAGAANACATTAACAAAAAACAAATCGCAAAAAAAAATCTACTTAGCATAAAATTATCAAATTTTAAAAATAAAAATGTCTCATTATTCTAATCATGTTTGTAAAAAACTACACCAATATTTAGTTTCTAAAGTATTTTTTAAAAATATACACTACAAAAAATTTTGGTTAAAACGGTGATTATTTTGGGTATTTACGACAATTTGAACCTCCATTATAACCAGGACTTTAGAAAGTGACATAATTGTGGGCGCCATTCTGGTTATTACGGCAATTTTTAGAAAACCGGCATAATTTCCTACGTTAAAACGGTAGTTTTTCGATAGGTTAAAATGGCGGTTCAAACCGTCATTATTTTCATATAAAACGGCAGTTTGTTATTTCTAGTGTAAAAATGGCATTTTTAGTTGGTTAAAATGGCATTTACGAACTGCCATTTTTACCTTGGCAGAGTGGCGTTTTTGGTTGGTTAAAATGGCATTTGAAACTGTCGTTTTTACTGGGTTAAAATAATATTTTTGGTTGGTTAAAACGGCATTTTGAACCACTGTTTTTACCTTGATAGTGGCATTTTTATTTGTTAAGACGGCGTTTGAAACCGCCGTTTTTACCGTGTTAAAATAGGGTTTCATGTTGTTTAAAGTGGCAGTTTACAAGCTGTCGTTTTTACCGGGTAAAAGTGACATTTTTTATCGTTTAGAAAGGTAGTTTTTGTAACACCCTACTACACAGAGTCTTATACTTAAATCATAAAACTGAGGTCGCGAGGTATTACGACATCTAAAAGTAAAATTATATATATAATATAGTTGAAAAAGTTTTATATCTATGAGCCTTTGAAGAAAAGAGTAAAGTAAAGTACCACTTAACTTGCATCAAAAACCACAAAATATGTATGGGGTGAGAACCAGAGGTTCTCAACATGGTAACGGTTCCCACATAACTAACATATAATGTCCCGGAAATGCCAGAGGCAATCCTAGAACTCCAACGCTCTTGATTCTAAAACTTAAAGATTCAAAGACAAAAGCCATAAACGGGTGGTCCTCTAAGGTTTTTAAACTTAGCCAAACTCTAACTAAACCCCCTTTACAGAAATTCTTCTCCTTCCTCCCAAAATCCTCCAAAATTACTAGTAGAACTACACAGACAAATAAAGCAGACAAAGCAAACACAAGTAGAATACAAATACGGCAGGTAGCAATTATAGCAGGTAAGCATAGATTATCAATTAGGAAATCCCAAGAAATGAAAACTCAAACAGAACAGACAAATACATATGATGAATGCCTGCTCTATGGCCGATGAGTCTCATCTGTCGGTTATAAAGCCAAACCCGACATGTTCGGTAGCTAACCCTGGACAGAACACCAAACACGGAGCAAGTGGGACAACACCGCAACCCTTACATCTTACCCGCGTACCCAGAGCAGGGGACAACCTCACCACTACCTCTTACCCAGGCGGTGTTACAGTTCTTGACCCGGAACAAGCGGTGACAGAACACAGCCCTTGCATCTTACCCGAAGCCTTGAACTTTTCCGGAGCAAGTGGATAACACCACTGCATCTTACCCGGAGTCACATACAGAAACACATCATTATCATTACAATTCATTCTTTCATCTCTTCATTCTCAATTCATACTCGGAGCAAGTGAATAACACCACTGCATCTTACCCGGCATTCTTGCCTCTTACCCGGAGCAAGTGGATAGCACCATTGTGTCTTATCCGGAGGCATATTACAATCAAATTCAAGTTCATTTTCATTATTATTCCACTCTTCCACTCTCATCACTCTCAACTCAATAATTCAAGTACAAACAATGCTCAAACTTAATAATCATAATGCATACCAATCTCAATATCATATACAAGCCATACGCATCATTCATAAGAGCCTCAATCATAACCTCCAAAACTACTAACCACATACATAATAACCAATCTCAACCAACAATAACATCACAATTAACTCAATCTCATATTCACTTATCAAAAATCATCATTATTCATTCAAATCATCACTTCATCAATCATTAACCACAAGAATCAACCACCAATCTATTCTCAATCCAATACGACATTTTTTATTAATTCTACTAAGCATTTAACATAATTATACATTTCAACCTATCTTATGGCCATCTAGCCTAAGTTTTCATGCCACATTATATTTTAGTTACGAGAAACCGAAACCATACCTTGGACGATTTTCTGTTAATCCCGAAACAACTCAAGAGTCCACCGTTAACAATTATCCATAGCTCCAAAGTTCATGCTAAAGCTCCCAACTTCGCCAATTTGCCTCTAATATCACCAAATTGTTTCCAAGTACACAATTCAATCTAAATTTCATACAACAACACTAGGATTATTTTATAGTTCACAAATTTAGTAATTTTACAAGGGTTAGGGTTGTCTCACCTTACCAACATGAAATTGGGACAAGAGCCAACAAGTCCACGAAGCCAATTTGGTCTTAAGAACCGAAATTACACAATTCTTCAACACTAAACCCAATTAATTTTTGAAAATAAGGGATGAGATGCATAGAGTGAAATTGAGGCTTACCTATGAAATTTTTGGATGGGAGTTATAGAACTTGTCACAGTGAACGCGTGGCCGCAAACGATACGGCGATCGGAGCTCCGGATTGAAAGTTACGACGAATTGAAATCAAGACAAGGGTTAAGTTTGGAGCTCATTGTTCTTCCCTTCCCCAATTCAGTTTCTGCGTGTTTTCCATTAAAGAAGGGAATAGAAGGCTGATATAAGTGTTAGTGGGTTTTGGGTGGGCCTTGGACACAATACGGGCTTGGTTCGTCCGGTTCGATCCGTTCAACTCAATTTTAGGCCAAATTCTTTAAAATTAGTGTCAAAATTTTTATTTTAATTAGTTCTACCTCACTAAACCATAAAATTCTATTTTCTAATTTATTTGATTAATAATTAATTTATTAGCTAATTATTCACTAATTTCGCAGATTTTATAGTTTTAACCGTCGTTTTTACCGTGTTAAACAAATAATTTTTTTGTTTAAAATTTTACAATAACAAGAAATCATAACCCATAAATAAAATATTACGTAATTTATAAATAAATTATTAAACATAATATATAATTTTTTAGTATTGAAAATCAAAAGTAATAACTCTAATATAAATAAAGTATCAAATACAACATAATTTTTTTAATTCTAAATGTCTTCATTTAGATTGGCTCCAATTTTTAGCAATGTGTCACATTCATCTCATACATAAAATGAAGTAACTAGCTTGGCTAATACCTTGAAAGTAAAAAAAAGAACATAATATCATGATCTTGTTTCTTTTTATGTATATTCTTTCTGGTTGTCCAATTTTAAAATATCTTCTTTCTCCAAAGCATGCTAAGTTGACTTTCCACTATAAAAATTGAAATTTCAAAGTCATACTTCCAAAAAAAAGAGAAAACAATTTTATCAAACAACAGAACCTAGCTTTCTACTAGGTTAGGTTGAATTCACATAATATAAATCATTAGCACCAACCAAAGAGCTTAGAATTGAGATTTTATCAAGTAAAAATGGACATTATAGCAAAATATTCCAGCATTCTCCTAATTAATTAAATCCTAATCAATAAGATATTAAGACTATGCTATAATCACAATTAGGCAAGTTCACATTAGGAACATCCCTTATCTAATTGTTCATCATTAGGAATGATATTATATTGATAATCAGTTAAGTTCAAACTATAAAGAAAAATTATAATGGTACAAGAAACATGAGCTGAAAAACAGAACCATGATTTTTCATTAAGGAATGATCAATCAATAAATTGTGAACATAAACATAATTAAAAGAAATAGAGCCATAGCGAGAGAAAAGAGAAACATTAACGTTATACAATTGTGCCAAAAAAAAGAGACTAATTGTTCATTAGAAATAAATTAACCAAACCTGCAAGAAATGTGTGAACATCCCTGATTTTTTTCAACATAAATTCTGCATTTAGAACACCTTCTCCATCTCTTAGCCTTTGCAAGATTCATCACCATAAGATCTTCCTTCTCTCTTTCATTTTCATTCAAACTCATAAACTCACCACGTTCCATTCCATCATGCCATGAAACTTTACACTCTGCACAGAACAATCTTTGTCATTGTTGGCCCAATAGTCACTAAGGACATATCCGTATTCCTGGTCATAGAAACAGAATGCAAATTAAATCAAAAAGCATGGCGAGAGGTACATTATATTGACAGAACATTAAAATAAAAAGAAAAAAGAAAAAGTTTGTGTTATCTAAAATAAATAGCAGTGTGTTGTTTGTTGTTTTTGGTTAACATAAGTAGCATCATCGTTGTTTGACTTTGACCAGTTTTGTTTGATTCTACAAGCCTGCGTAGGCCTTTTAATTTGGATTGCTTATTTCTCCAATTGCCAACAATATTTTCCAAAAGTTTCTATAGTAACCTGAAGCCTAAAATCTATCCCAAATAGAAAGCTCATCTTCAACCTGTTCAATTCAGATGTGCTTACTCCTCCAACTTGTTCAATTCAGATGTGCTTTCTCCTCCAACTCTTGCATAGTATACATTGTTGAAGAATTTGCAGGAACAATAAAGAGCTTAATTGAAACACTACTTGGTGTCATTTTCAACCTACTGGATGAGTTACATTAAGTTATCAATAGTCAATAATATTCTCTCCATTTCCATTTAGATGTTATTTATGTTACTTGGACCAATGTCAATTGATCAATTATGTACCAAAATTATGCTAGTACAATAATCTAATTCAAGAGTACTACATGCAAAATCCAAAATTATGCTAGTACAAATTTTATTACAAAGAAAAAATTTAGACTACAATAAAAGAAAAAGCTATGCGAAGAAATCAGAAATGTGAAGAAGACAGAGAATATCTAAAGCCAATATACCATCTTCTCTGTATGTTGGTGAAGACTCCCAACCATGTTACTAGTCTATTAAGCCAATAAGTGTTAGAGATTCATAAAAACTAATAAAATTAAAGAGCTGAGTGTGATTTATAGTTAATATGAACTTCATTATATGTGGTCTTTTAATGGATTGTGTCAAAGTAATTCTTCGATTTTGGACACTCATCATGAAATATTGATGTGTGAACATCTTTTCTTTATTTTTTTTATTATTTTAGATATGAATTTATTGAGTTTTATTTATATTTTAGTGTTTGAAGCCTATTTAGATGCTACTTTGAGTCGTTCTGGTGTTTTGATTATTTCAGGTGAAGTTTGGATCAGTTTGACAGAGTCTGTGCAGAAGAAAGAAGAAGAATTTTGTTTCTGTTGGGCTGGCGCTGGCGTTTAGCGCCCAAGTGCTTTGAAATGCATGCAGCCATTCTGTCAAGCTGGCGTTAAATGTAGACCTGGGCGTTTAACGCTAGGTGTCTCGTAACGTGTGCGAGCTCACTGCCTAGAAGGGTGCTAAACGCCGAGCATGGCGTTTAGCGCCAGGAAGACAGCAACGATACCAACCTTACTGCCTTGGCGTTTAGTGTAACACCCTACCACACAGAGTTTTATGCTTAAGTTGTAAAACAAAGGTGGTGTGGTATTACGACCTCTAAAATAAAATATACATATGTATAATAATTGAAAGAAGGGAATATATGAGGAGCCTTGAAGAATAGGTGAAGCAAATATTGCAAAATTAAAAGAGAAACACTCCGGAAATAAGGTTACTTGTGTACGAAGAAAGCTGAGGTACATAAACATATGTATAGAAAGTGAGAATAGAAGGTCAAGGGTACAAGATAACCAAGCTCTTAACTCAACCTGCGAAGCTAAGGCTGGCAAGAGAATATTTATATACATACATATAGAAATCCATAACTCAAAATGCATAAAAGCAACTCTAGTTCTCCATAAACCTCTATGAGGTACAAAAGTAAAGTATATATACATAAAAGATTGTTTGTCACTAGTACAAACCCCTATATTTATAAACCAAAGTATTGAACCTCGGGTCGTTCTCCCTAAGAATTGCAATGAAGTGTCTTGTTATTGGTTATGAGGTATGTTTGGGGTTTTTTGAGATTTTAGACAAGAAATATAAATGGCAATGAAAGTAAACTAATGACTAAAAGGGCTCTTGGCAAGATATGAGAACTAGAAGTCCTATCTTAGTTATCCTCCTCAATTGTGACCAAAAATTGTTTATTGCTACCACTTAGTTAACCTCTAACCATGGAGGAAAGTCAAGTGGATGAATCAACTTGATTCCACAAGTCCTAGCCAACTCCCAAGGGAAAGACTAGTGTTAGTGGTATCCAAATCAATTAGAAACTTCTAATTATCGATCAACAAAGGAATTAGACAACTCAAGCGTCACTAATTACTCCACCTAGGACAAGAGTGATAAAAATCTATACTAAAATCTAACCAAGCATTTCATCAAACACTTGGAAGGAACTAAAGAAAAGCTAAGTAAATCGGCGTCAACAAATGAATCTAACAACAATTATTGCAAGAAATTAATAACAACAATCAAAAGGAACACAATTATCATGAATTACCTCGAATTACATTAAAAGAAAATAGAATGAACAAAAGTAGATCTACAAACAAAGTAGAAGGAAATATAACAAACAATAGAAGAATGATCAATGTAACAACAAAGGATTAAGAAGAAGAAGTAGAAGGGAACATGAATTAAAACCTAGATCTAAGAACTAAACCTAATCCTAGAGAGAAGTGAGAGCTTCTCTCTCTAAAACTAAAACTAAACTAGCCTAATGTGTGTGTGTATCCATATGCCTTCCCCTTCATTCCTTGGTCTTTTTAGTCTTTTCCCGCCAAAAACTTAGCTCCAAATGGGGCTAGAAACCCTCCAAAATCGCCAGACACGTGATCCTCTTAAAAAAATCACGTGCGGCCTTTGGCGCGTACGCGCACAACATGCGTACGCGCCCCTGGGGTATTTTGCAATCCGCGTGAATGCGTATAGTGCGCGCGCGCGCCCATGGGCTTTTCAAATCTTTGACTTTTCATGATTTCTCCACTTTGTATGCTTTCCTTTCACTCCCTTGATCCATTCTTGGCTCTTTTTCACCTGAAATCACTAGCAAACACATCAAGGCATCTAGTGGGAATCAAAGGTGAATCAAAATTATCAAATTAAAGGTTTAGAAAGCATATTTTTCACATCTAAGCACAAGTACGGAGACAATCACAAAACCATGCTATTTCATTGAATAAATGTGAGGAAAGGTTATCAAAATGCTCTAAATTCAACACAAGATAAACCCTACAAAGAGGGTTATCAGAGAGTCTATACATATAGATATAATAAAATAGAACAAAATGTCAACTCCCGAAAGTTCCACTTTGCTGTAGAGAACTCCAGATGTCTAGCGAGGTGCCTCTCAACCTGCATCTGAAAAACACAAATATTCGTATGGAATGAGCACCGGGGGTTCTCAGCATGGTAAATGTGCTGCATACATAAGATATAAGGTCCCAAGAAAGTCAAAGGCAATCCTAAAACTCCGACACTCAAATTATAAAACTTAAAGAACTAAAGCAGAAACCATAAATTAGGGTGGCCCTCTAAGGCTTCCTAAACTTAACCAAAACTTTAACCTAACCTTCCATCATCCACTTTCTTCCAAAACCTCAAACTCCGATGGGGCCACACAAACAAACAAGCAAACAATAACAAACACAATTAGGATACAAGTAATGTAGATATCACGTATGACAATTAAGCATATTAAAATCACATAAGCATTCCCAATTAGAGCATACACAAGCAATTCAAACATATGCATATGATGCATGCCTGTCCTATGGCTGATGAGTATCATCATTCAGTTATCAAGCCATCCCGACAAGTCCGGCTGCTAAACCCTGGAATGTCCCTCGATGTGCATCCCCAAGAGTCTATGCATAGCTTTTTCTCATATATAAATTTTGCTCATTGGAGAAATTCTTTCCGGAAATTTATACGTACCCGATCACCCTTACGTCGTAGGATCAACAGAGTATCGAGTCTCAACCCAGAGCACGTGGTGGCAAGCCATTGCTCTTTACTCAGAAAAACTCGTATCTCAGATAAAATAAGTGCATAAGCTACTTAAGCATTCATATTCATTCATAATCATTTCGTAATCATTCATTATAGTAATAACATCACTTATACATCATATATTCGCACTTTTCATACATAATTCATCATAACCCGGATCAAGTGGGGCGAACCACACCCTTGCATCTACCCGAAGAGCCTCTATACTAACCAACCTGGAGCAAGTGAGGCAAAACAACAACCCTTGCGTCTACCTAGGAGGTACATTCTCATATCCCAAGAGGAACAAAGGAGGGGATCCTAACCTTCCACCATCTCGCTGTAGGCAATTTTACAATACCAAGAGGAATAAAGAAGGGGATCCTCCCCTTCTATCATCTCTCGGGGTCGCAATTTCAAGAAAGAGTGCTTAGATAAAACATTTATTCCTTTCTTTAATCAGTTTTATAATATATATATATATATGCAACCTATCTCCTCTACACTTTGATATCTTTTCTTTAATCAATGCAGAACTCTCACCAAACCACTCTAGTTATCCTACCCATGGAACTTTGAAATCCTGAGTCATCGGCTGTAAACATTAAAAAGAAACTACTTCATCACTAGGCATACCACTAAGGTCTAGGGGCTAAAAGAGTAAAAATAGAGGTTTAGAGGTTCAAAATTAAGTTTTAAAACACAAAATTCACTTTGCTGGAAAAAGGGACGTCGCATACATGTGGATGATCTCACGTACTCGGGGGCTCGTTTTATCTTGCTCGCGTACGTAAGATGCCCAACCCAAAAGGGTTGGTCGTATCGCGTGCAGGTGGTCGTGTATGCAACCCCTCAAAATCACTACTCGCGTACACATGCACCCTGATTGCGTACGTGAGATGCCAAACCCGAATGGGTTGGTCGCATCACGTACAGGTGTCGCGTATGCGAGTTCCATAGAATGGGTAAAAATGCTAAGTGCTGCAGAATTTCAATTTTGCACAGCAAACTTCCAACGCTCATAACTTTCTCGTTTTAAAATACTTTTCATCCGTTCTTTGAACGGCATCAACTTCACGAATCCAATTTTTATATGAAATAAGTTTGAAGGAATTTGAGGGTCTGGAAGCCGAGTTATGGCTCACCGAAGTTTGGCCAAAAATCAGATTTTCACAAAATCTTCCAAACCTCTATTTTCACAAAACATAACTCATTACCCACATTCACACAACAATACTGTTGAGTTAAGAAATTAACAAATATGATTAATGATGACAAACATTTGATTATTGGGCTAATTACCCAATTAGTTTTGATTAGTTTGGTTAAGTGATGCAGGCCAAAATAAAGTGATGTAGCAGCCCAATGTTAAACAAAAAGAATCTGCTGGTAGGCTGAAAGGTAAGTGAAAATAAACCAAGCCCAAGTCATTCATCTCAAGCAAAATTCTTCAAAGAAGCAAAGGCAAGGAACCAATGGGCTGAACATGAGTAGAACCCAATCCAAGTCCGATCTAATTTCAGCAAATCCCTCCATCTTGCTTCCAAAGCAACGTTCTTTTTTCTCTGTCTCAGTCAAATCATAGAAGCAACAGAAAGTGCTTAGTTCCTAAGATATTCAAAGAAGAGGAAAGAAAGAGAAGGTTAGGCTAGAAAGCCTGAGGTCAAATCAGCTAGTTCAAACCAAATCAAGCTTAGATAAAGGTTAAAGGTAACCCATTTCCTATTACATGCAAACTGCTTTCTTCTCTTCTTCCCAACTCTCTGCAAGTCTGAAAATGGCATACAAGGGAAAGTTATTTTCTGCCCTAATCTGCTGTGTACCTACGGTCACAAGTGATTCTTGGGGACTAAGTAGCTTATCAATGGCTCAGATCTGTGTTACCATTGGAAGATTTTTGTGGTTGCTATTTTATGGCTTTCGGTCAACCTTGGAAGGTCAGAAGCAAAGTTTTTACTCTGATGATAAATGAGAAAAAGTGAGTTTGTGGGTTGGTGAAGCACAGTGCTCAAGGAGTTAACCTAGGAAGAAGAATCCAGCAACATGCAAGGAGATAAAAGAAGACTTTCTGCTCATTCAAAAGTAAGGAGAAAAAAACCAGAATTTGGTGAGTTGTTTTCTGAGAAGAGTTCCCTGAAGAAGTTTCTCTACTTGGACCGTGCTTTCTATCAAAGAAGCATTCCGCCAAAAATGAAGAACTGAATCAGAGACATGCAAATCTGGTTTATCACAGAGCAAAGAGGTTGTTGATGAAGTCAATCTCCTTCATATTTTTACTGATTGTATTATACTTTTCAATGTTTATCTGTCTATAATTTCTTGAGTGAAAAGGCATATTGTGAGAGTTCAAGTAAAAGCCATGAGTGGAAAGAGGCTGAGTGATACACTTGAGAGAAAAGTCTAGAGTTATTTTTTTATTTCTTTAGGTATGTCTATGTCTTGTATCTTGTACCTGTGAGGTATCCCTTTCTTAGTTGGGTTAGCACTAAGAGTGAATAGTTAGATATTAGCATAGCCAATGTCAAGTTAGGTTAGAACTTGAGTGTGAAAGGATTGTGTCAATCCTGTGGAATTGGTGTATGTAATACGTTTAACTACAGTGGAAATTTCTCCATCGTTGTGGAGGAGACTGGACGTAGGTTGCATAGCACAAGGCAACCGAACCAGGATACATGCTGGTGTTAGCTTCTTTCTTCTCTGCTGTGTTCTGTTTTCTGACATTCATGAGACAAAAATAAATTGTCTCATAAATTTTCTGCTGCTGAGTTCAAACAGAATCAGAATCTAAAGTTTGTTTTAAAGGGTCATTTCAGTAACTAAAAGGAAAGGCATAGATTCAATCCCCCCTTCTCTAAGCCTACCACAACCTTCAATTGGTATCAAGAGCTAAGGTCTCAAGAATCAAGCTTAACCGCTTGGAGCAAAGATCCAATGGCGAACAACTTGGGCACAACCACAGTTGCTTACACCCTCACTGAAGGCCAGTCAAACAACCAGCCACCTTTCTTCAACAGGAAGAACTATGCCTACTGGAAAGAGAGGATGAGGATCTTCATCCAATCCATTGACTACAACATATGGAAGATTGTTATGAGCGGTCCCAAGATTCCAACAAAAACAAGTACTGATGGAGTGGTGACTCCAAAAGAAGAAGCTGAATGGAATGAGGATGACAAGAAGAAGATGGAGCTGAATGCTAAAGCCATCAACCTTCTTCACTGTGCTATTAACTCTGAAGAGTACCGAAAGGTGTCTAGATGCAAGACAGCCAAAGAAATTTAGAAAAAACTCCAGGTTACACACGAAGGCACTAAACAGGTCAAAGAAACGAGGATTGATATGCTGCGAAAAGAATACGAGATGTTCAACATGAAGGATGGAGAAAGCACTGATGAAGCGTTTGAGAGATTCTCAATCATAATCAACAACCTTGATGCTATGGGTACAAACTACTCAGAACAAACCCTAGTAGAAAACTCCTTAGAAGCTTCACAAAAGAATGGGAAACCACTGCCACTGTCCTAACCGAAAGCAACAACCTAAGCCCTATAACCTATGATGAGTTGAGAGGAAAACTCCTTGCCTATGAAACCACACACACAAACCCAGACTCAAAGAAAAAGGGAATAGCCCTCAAGTCTAAAATAGAACCAAAAGAGAGTGAGTCCAGTGATGGTATTTCAGATGATGAGCTTATGTTTTTTGCTAGGAGATTCAGAAGGATGATGAAGAACAATGGCAAATATAAGGGTTCAAACTCAAAGGAACACAAGATGGACATGAGCAAGGTGACGTGTCATCATTGCAAGGAGGCTAGACACTTCAAGCTAAACTGTCCAAAGCTCAAGAAGGAGGACAAAGGAAAGAAAGACAAGAAGAGAGTGCTCATGGCAGCTTGGGAGGATCTTGAAAATGACTCCAATGAGGAAGAAGATTCTGAAGGTGAAGATAAAGACTGTTTCATGGCTGGAAATAATAATTTTGATGAGATAAATTATTTTGACTTGTCTATAGATGATTTACATGCTATTATTAATGATCTCACTTTAAACACCTCAAAACTGCTTGACAAGTACAATGAATGCAGATCTGAAAGAGATGTGTTAGGAGCTGAAAATGATTTTTTAAAAGAAAAAGTGAAAGAAACTGAATGTGCTTTGGACATTATTGAAGAAAACAGATTTCTAAAATCTGAACTTGAAAAATTAAAAGGAAAGCACATTGTGGATCCTTCTCATGAGTTAATTACTAAAAATAAAAGACTAAATGATATGATTAAAAGCCTAGAGTTGTTTTTTGATTTCTTTAGGTATGTCTATGTCTTGTATCTTGTACCTGTGAGGTATCCCTTTCTTAGTTGGGTTAGCACTAAGAGTGAATAGTTAGGTATTAGCATAGCCAATGTCAAGTTAGGTTAGAACTTGAGTGTGAAAGGATTGTGTCAATCCTGTGGAATTGGTGTATGTAATACGTTTAACTATAGTGGAAATTCGTCCATTGTTGTGGAGGAGACTGGACGTAAGTTGCATAGCACAAGGCAACCGAACCAGGATACATGCTGGTGTTAGCTTCTCTCTTCTCTGCTGTGTTCTGTTTTCTGATATTCATGAGACAAAAATAAATTGTCTCATAAATTTTCCGCTGCTGAGTTCAAACAGAATCAGAATCCAAAGTTTGTTTTAAAAGGTCATTTCAGTAACTAAAAAGAAAGGCATAGATTCAACCCCCCTTCTCTAAGCCTACCACAACCTTCAAATACCCTGCACCAAAACACAGCCAACACAGTTCCACACCCTACCATAACCAATCATACCTCAATTTTAAACAAATCTCATACAACAATTTCTCAATTGTCCAAACAAGTGCATCAATACACCACCTCATACATATTCATTCACATCACCTTATCTATCATCACAACCAATACTCAACCTATTTCAACAATTATCATCAAGGGTGCTAAGAAATTAACATAATCATGCAATCCAACCTATCCTATGGTCATCTAGCCTTAGTTTTCACAAGACATTATATATTAAATACGAGAAACTAAAACCATACCTTGGCCGATTTCCTCGTATAATCCAAGACAATCCCACAAGGCAAGCTCACAAGTTCTACCACCAAAATTCAGCGTCCAAAGTTTCACCAAGCATCCAACATTCACAATTAAGCTCTAATTCACATTTAGAAACCGACCAAAAGAACTTAACAAAAACTAAATTAGAATAATCTAATAACCAAATAGTTAACAAAAATGACAAGAAATTCACCTGTCTAGGCAACTTAACAGTAACATTAATATTAGGATGATGAGTTACCCAAAAAAATCACAGCACACAAACATATTAGTTAGAATAATTTCACGTCAATGAATAAGAACACTAAAATAAAATTTATTATGATAATAAAAAAATATAAACACGCATTAATAAAACAGAGTCAACTGAAGAAAGTAAAAAGAGGATTACGGTTAAGGTTCAAAAAGGGGTTATAATTTTTTATTTAAAGGGAAATAAAAATGATGATGGAATAGGGAGAGGGATGAGGGCAACCTACTTGGAGGAGGGAGGAGAGATGTTGCTCCGGCGACAGAAGGTGCAGCAGCGGCAGTGGAACCAACGATGGCAGAGACATTGGGAGAAGCTTCGTTTTAGGTAACAAAACAGGATCAAGGCAAGTCCATAAAGTCTTTGGAGAAGAATCCAGGTGGCCGGCGCTGGCAGAGGGTGGCTGAAGAGGCTGTCGGAGGTAGAGAGAGAAGAGAGAAAGAGAGAGGAGAAGGTTAGAGAGAGAGAAAGAGAGAGAGAGAGAGAGAGTGTGTGTGTGTGTGTTTTGAAAATCACAGGAGAAGGTTCGCGTTTTGAATTTAGGAAAAGTTTATCGGCAGATAAATCCGTCGGTAATGATTTGCGGGTCACCAAAATGTAGTGTTCCACTAATTGGGTTTACCGGTGGAAAAATCCGCTGATAAATCACACGCTCAATTTTGCTCCTATTTCTCCCATTTTTTCTCCAATTATTACTGGCAAATTTACTGTTGGAAATGAAAATCTGCCGGTAATGATTTGACTTGACAAATTTGACACATAAACTATCAGTAAATCCACCGGTAAAGTCGACGCTAAATCCGACGGTATTCACCATTTTTGTTGTTATGACAATCGTCTTCTTTGTTAAGTCTCAATTTTTTTATATTATCTGTCTCTGTTTTGTTACGAGAAATGTGTTCTTTTTACTCTGTTCAATTTTTCTTCAATTGTTTTATTTTGAAATTCTGAGTTCTGAGATCTTGTTCTGTACGGATTATAAAAGTTTTAAGTGGCTGATGTTCTATTATTTTTTTTGTCAGCTTGAAAAATGGCAAAAACTAACCCTATTAGTGACACTGTTGTTGGAAGCACATCCTCTCCGAGTGCATCCACTCCCACTGCCATTCATGATGGTTTTTAGTTTTTAATATGTTTAAAATTTGATGTATTTAGTGTTTAGTATATTTGAATCTTCACTATTTGAATTTTGTTATTGCTAGAATATTATTGACTTGTTAGTTGATATTACATATTTAGCATATTTATCGGATTTTCGAAAAAAATTCCTCATCTTTTCATTTTTTCTGAATTTTTATTCATCGAATACCCATGCAATTACCCGAACTGAACTAATCAATTATTGATTAGTTTAGTTTGGTTCGAATACACACACAAAAAAAAAACAAAAAACATAAAATCAAATTAATTACAATTTAATTAGTTTAGTTCTCATTTCACTTTGAATCCGAAACAAACCGACCAATAAACTCCCTTAGCATAATCACACTAGTCATTTTTTATTTGGCAACAATAATTTCTTTCATATTCTCTTCGTATTTTACTTTTGATGGTTGATTCTTTTTAAATTAAATTAGCATTAACACTAATGCTAAATTTAAAATTTTATAACACAAACAATCAAACTACAAATTAGAATCACTCTTTAATCAATCAACCAAATTATAGTAAATAATAAAGTTTTTTTCGAACTCAACATTAGTGTTAACTGAAATGTTGACGGTACAATATTTACTTGAAATACTTTCTTATGAATATATATGAGTGAATTTTTTACATATATTTCAAAATCCTCAAATTTCTTGAACAGGAGTTGGCATTATTTTTCTTAAATAAAAAAAAAAACAGCTCAACAGCTTGCTTTTAGTTATTAGTAAATGTGATAAGGTCCCCTCTACCTAGCAAGTATAATACTTTAATATACAGTTACTATGCAAGATTTAGATAGCTACATTATTTCCATCTTGGATTGCACTAAAATAATGAATAATGAGTAGATGCACACTCCAAAGATATTCATTCATTAATTCATTCTTGTTCCTTGCTTCTTGATAAAGTACTTGTCGCAAATTACAAGTTGTAATAACAAATAAAAAACGTGTTGACGGCGTGTGTAGGTCACGTACCCAACAAAAAGATATTTATTTTTCTTGAACACAACAGCAAAATTTCAGCCATTCATTCGCTGTGGATAATGTGCAACATCGAAGAAGGAAGGGCGTAACAAGATTTGGAAGCATCTTAGTGGTCCATTCACCCGCATATCTAGCTGCTTTCTCTACATACATTTCATCATTATGAAGGCTACAATTATATATCCTACTCGCTCCTAGTTGAGTACAAATAAAGGGTGCAATTACGACGTTGCCTTAAAACCCAATCAAATTCAATCCAATTCTAAGATCGTGTTTTCCTTTTTTTTAGTTTTTTTTTTTTTAAATTAGGAATGAGATTCGAATCCGTAATTTTTAGATGAATATAGAAAAATTATGTTATTTAAATTATAATTCGTTAACATTTTTTTTTAATTCCTTCACTTAGTTAAAACTTAAAATTGACATTTTTATTTAAATAAAATAAATACATGACTTTTTTGTTTTGGATAAATATAAAAATAATTACATTTTTTAGTGTCATATCTTGTTGTATAAGCAAACAATTAGTATTTTTACAAAGATATGTTTGTCTCGTTGTAGGATGGAATGAGACTTCTCGTTCGTAAATTATATGGTTTTTCAATTTGGATTAAAAAAAAAAACTATTAGATAGCATTTGAAAGAGAGACTGAAACTGAAACTGAAACTAAAATAAGTCTTAATATTCTGTTTGATGTAAAAGTGTATAGGATTGAGTTATATATCAGGATCCTATTTGTTTTGAAATAAAAGTAAGACTGAAATATTTTGAAATTACAATAATATCCTTAAATTTAAAATCTAATCCTAACCCAAACCCAATTTCATTTTTTTTACAAACTCCAGCCCATTTCTTCTCTCCCATGAAATCTTTCTTCTCTCCCATGAAATTGTAACAGAGAAGGGAAGGAATCCTCCGGTCTTCATTGCCGTTGGTGCGGAATTAGAATGTCCACAATTGAATCGGTAAGTGCACCGGGTCATACCAAGTATTATTTCAGGTGAGTGAGGGTCGATTCCACGAGAATTGATGGACTGAGCAACAATAGTCGAATGAATCACTTAGTCAGGCAAGCAGTAATTGGTGTTTCGAAGTTCAAAAGTATTAAACAGTACTTCAGAGAAGGAGTAAGCAAACAGTAGAATCGGTGTGAAATGTATGTGAGAAAACAGTTAAGGTTTCGGAGATGTTTATTCTTCCGAATTAAATTTTCTTACCAACTATTTTAATCATACAAGATTCATTTCATGGCAAACTGCAATTGACTAAACCCTATTTCCTTAGTGATTTAGTCTCCTTTAACCTAATCAACCGCCAATTCCTTGGTCACTTAATGTAGATTAGAGAGTTACCTAAATATAAAAGAATTATATGTCACGTATCCCGTTAGGTTCAAGCAATTAGAAGTCTAGGAGAAATTTACTTTTAACCTAGTATTCAAGTGAGATAACTTTTCCAAGAATCACAAGAATTCAGATAGAACAAGGGTTGTTCTTCCGATATACCTAAATTCATAAGATGAAGAATGAAAGTAATCCTTGAAACTGAATCAATACATTAATTAAAATCGAATGATAATAGTATTAATCCATAGAAATAAACAGAGCTCCTAACCTTAACCAAAGAGGTTTAGTGGCTCATAACTCAGAGAGAAAACTAGGGTTCAGAAAATGTGAAAGTGCGTAAGTCAGAAGATCCCCCGAAGGGCTGAATCTTTTTTCTTTTATATCTAACCTAATTTGATTTTAAACTAAAATAAAATAATAAATTCTAAAGCTAAAAGATTTTATTTTTAAATAAAAATAACTAAAATAAATTAAGATATAACAATTAAAAGCTAAATCCAACTAAAGATGCTCCTTTAGTGACAGTGGATCCATGTTATTGGCGCTAAACGCTAGATTCAGTGTTTAGTGCGTGCCCTAGTGGGCAGAAGCTCCTCTTTTGATTCTGTCTTCCTGGCGCTAAATGTCAGGAACCCCAATGGGCAGAGGGTTTCCATGCGTTTTTGAGTTGCTAGCGCTAAATGCCCAAGTCCGCGTTTAGCGCCAGCTTGGTAGCTTTCAAAATCTTCTCTTTTCTTGCACACGAACTCTGTCACACCGATCCAAACTTCACCTGAAATAATTAAAACATCAAAGCAACTCAAAGTAACATCCAAAGAGGTTTCAAATACTAAAATAAGATTTAAAACTCATTAAAACGTATTAAATTCTAACTTAAAATAAACAGAAAATAAAGAAAAGATGCTCACGCATCAATCGCCGACAGTGGTGTTGTTGCTGCCATGGTTGTGCCTCTGGGTCTGCGTTACCACCACCCGCGTCATTCACCTCGCCACTGTCCCTCACGGAGCTCCCACTTCTCCCCTCGCCGTCCATCACTCACCTCACCAGCTCGCCTCTCCGGTCTCTGACCTCTACTTACCTCGCAGTCCCTCACCTTCCTCCCTTGTCGTCTCTCTATCTGGTAAGCCCTCCTCTGCTCCTTGCTCAATACTTACTGCTACAGTGTTTCTTCTGCTAATTTTTAGGGAATGAATTTTTATAATTTATTTTTTATGTTAAAACAATTAAAATAAACTTAAATTAACATAATTTATGATTGTTGTTGATGGTTGATAATCTGATTTTGTGTTATTGGAGGTATACGAAGAACGAATGAGAAGATGAAGGAGGGAGGGGATGCTAACCCTGAAGCCCTAAATTGTTTAGGATGTAATTTGATTTGAAATTAGATTTTGTTTTTAGATGCTAAGTTAGAGTACTCGACCACAAAGAAGGAGTAAATTTCAAAGGCTCAACGGAATAAACAAGATTAGCTAATAAAACAACAGTAAAATAACAACAACGTCCAATCTCATAAGAGGTATTCGACATTCACTAACCAATACACATAAATACTCATATAAAACAACACTCCTCCTAACCAAATAAAACAAAAACTAAAAAACCAAAATACAAGCAAATACCAAATCAAAAATACTTATAAAGTCTAACATCGAGCTCTTCAAATCTTGAACCTGATGCACTATTACACCTTATAAAAATAATTTGGTTTCTCTCTGTCTGGTCTTCTTCTGATTATTTTTTGGGTTACACTATGATATGTTTTGGTATTTTCTTCATCTCTTCCTTATATAGAAATTCCACCATAACTTCTTTGTTACCACATCGTAAATCGAGTTGCGATCCAAGTTTTTATGTTCTTCTTGCTTCCTTTCCGAAGCCATCGGTATCACTTTCATCATTTGTATCAGAGTCATTCCTTTCTTATCTCTATAAATCTTGTGAACTTTTTTTTTCTTTGTTTAGTATTTTTTTGTGTTTATTGGTTATAATATACTTTTTTTTTCTTCTTTTTGACTGTGTACCTGCTACCTTTCTATTAGTGTGGCCTTCTATTTTCTTTACCTGTGTTTTACTTTCATCTTTCTTTAACCTTTTTTTCTCACTTTTATCACCTTTTGTAATTGGATATTTTAATTCTCTTTATTATTTCTCTCATCTCAGTTTGTGTCAGTTATTTCATTGCAACTTTGGTTGATTTTGTTTTTCTTATTAGCCTTCTTAACATACAACTTTTTTGGGGTAGGCTTTTTGTAGATTGCCATCTTACTTCTTCTTCTTGGGGTTTCTTGTGGTGTAGGTTGTTCAATGGTATCTGTAGTTGGGCATGGCTCATCATCTACAACGTCTACCACTTCAACTTCCTCAGGTAAATCAACAACATGATCCCAATAAACATGGCATATTCTTCCATTTTCAATACCAAATTCATACATTTGGACTACATCACTGTCAAGCCTAATTAAATGCAAACCATTCGATACCTCATTCTCAGCCCAGTAAAAATCTTTGAACAAGACATACCCCAAATCCTTAAATGATCCCACCATAAAAAATGTATTCAGAGTTTCCACATTCACCCTAGGAATCACAACAATCTCCCCTCCAACATATTTTAGAACTCCATTCATGTTTCTCTCAAATCTTCCCTTGTGATGATACACAAAGGTTATATGATTTGCCATCTATTTATCAAAAATTCCTCTATCAAACTATAGAATAACTAAATTGATGCATTTTCATATCATAACACAGATATATGTGAAGGAAGGAAGCATTACCTTTTGATCGCGTCTGATTCTGAACTCTCCTCCCTCGCACAAGCTTGCGTTTAGACTTCCACGCTTCTTGCCCTACCGCTTTTTCCTTCAGAATGTAACGCATACGACGAACTGCAATGAACGAACTGCGAAGTGCTCAGAAGTTCACTATGCTTACTCTTTGCTAGGGCATGTTTTCATTCAACACTGAAATATGAAAACGGAGATAATAAAGAGACTTGTAAAATTTTTTCTTTTTTTTTTTTTAAAAAAAATCAACAAATTTCATAATGAATATTTCTATTTTTCACAGTGTCACCTCATGGAGATTCCATTGACCATCTTTCCAAACGTCTCTAATAGTTAAATCAGAGTCAGATATATGTACAAAAGGGACATCTTGAGCAATTGGGCCCTCAATCCTCCAATTGTCAAACCAAAAAGATTGATCAAGTGACCCAACGCACCAAGAGAAGGCATCCTTAAGAGCACCAAAAGCCTTTGAGATACTCTTCCAAACATGAGAAGCATTGCAAGGGACAGGGCCATCTAAAACTCCCTCATTCCTCAGATACTTCGCCCTCAATAGAGCAACCCAAGGCTTGTCCTGACAATGAAAAAGTTGCCACACCAATTTACCAAGTAAAGATATATTAACACACGCAGGATCTCTAACACCCAGGCCACCAAATTTTTTTGGAGTGATCACGGTCCTCCAATTAACAAGAGAAAGCCCTCTACCATCAACTTGACCCTTCCAAAGGAACTGTCTCATCATAGAAGATAATTTATCGCAAACCCAATTTGGAAAAAAAGATACCTGCATATGATAGACAGGAATGGATGCTGCAACAGAATTGATCAAGCAAAGTCTCCCTGCTTTATTTAGAAGCCTTCCTTTCCAATTAGCTAATCTTCCCCTCACCTTTTCAATCACCGAATGAAAAGAAGCCCTACTGGTACGGGAATGATTAAGGTTAACTCCAAGATATCTTCCTAAGTCCAAAGCAAAACGTATTGAAGAAACACTAGTAAAAATCTCTCTTCTACGAGCAGTCACATTTTTAGAACAAAAAGCTTTAGACTTTTCAAGATTCACTTTCATGCCAGATGCCTTGCAAAAAATGTTAAGAGAATGCATGCTATTACACCTTATAAAAATAATTTGGTTTCTCTCTGTCTGGTCTTCTTCTGATTATTTTTTGGGTTACACTATGATATGGAGCAAAACTATCCAATCTATTCCCATTCCACATAATAGAAAGAGATGATGCACGGACACAAGTCATAATCAAATGTTACCACATCGCAAATCGAGTTGCGATCCAAGTTTTTATGTTCTTCTTGCTTCCTTCCCTGAGCCATCGGTAAGGCCGAAGTCGGTTAGTCAATACTTTGGTGATAATTTTATAAACAACATTACACAAGCTAATAGGCCTGAAATCCTTCATAAAGGTAGGGTTATCAATTTTAGGAATAAGCACAATCAGAGTTTCCATGATGCTAGGATTTAATAACTCTCCCAAAAAAGCGCTCCGAACAATTCCAAATCTCAGTGCCTACTATCTCCCAATATTCTTTAAAAAAATAAGCTTGAAAGCCATCTGGACCAAGAGCCTTAAAAGGGCTCATACTGAATACTGCTGACTTGACTTCCGCAAAAGAGACAGGGTCAATTAACCTAGCACAAGCCTCAGTGCTTAGAGTGGGCATCGGAACATCCCCTAAACAATCAACCTCAACCTCTTCCGTTGTACCAAAGAGATTCTTGTAAAAAGAGAGGGCTTCTTCCTGGAGAATATCTGGATCAGTAGACCAAGACCCATCTTTAACATATAATCCATGTACTCTATTATGGTTTCTACGCACCAAAGTCTGAAGATGAAAGAATTTAGTGTTTCTATCCCCATACTTGACCCACTGCTCTCTAGATTTTTGGTACCAAAAAAGCTCCTCTTGCAACAAAAGCCTATTGTAATCTTCCCTCAGTCCAATGATATTTTCTCTACCATTCCAGAAGATGTCAAACAGCGTTTGAATGCTTATAATCCGGATTTGAATGCTGGAGAGAGTTCGGGTTGGTCGTGGGGTGTGGCATCTTCTAGACTTTACTCAGCTAGGAGTGGGTACAGTTGGCTAGCCAAAAGAAAGTTTGACTGGAATGAGCATGATAATTGGTTGTGGGTATGGCGACTGCATATTCCTGAGAAGTACAAGTTCTTGATTTGGCTCAGTCTTCATAATGCTATTCCTACGGCAGAGTTTCGTTTGGGTCGTGGTTTAGCTTTATCTAGCACCTGTCATCGGTGTCAGAATGGTTCTGAATCAATTCTTCATTGGCAAAGCATATATAGGAGGTTATGAATTGGAATTGGAGAGTCTCTATTCTTTTAATTCAGAGGACTGCAAATAGTGTTGCAGATTGTATGGCTAAAGCAGCTACTTCTGTCGCGGACATTCACTCGAATTGGAGCCAACCATGGAGTGAGCTTCAACATCTAATAGATTTAGATATGACCCTAGCCAATTAATATGGTTTTGTATCTTTTTTTTTCTTTCTTTTCTATTTAGTCACCAAAAAAAAAAGTGTCACCTCAAATTGGCCACATCATACAACACCATGCCACCTAGCCTCCACCACCGCCAAAAAATTTACTCAGGCCACAGAAGGGTAGAATTGACAACGGAATTTTATATTCATGTGTGCAAATGACTCATTAAAAAATTGAGGAGTACATTTGTACTCCGAGTAAAAATTTAGGTGTACTTTTGTCTATTTTTCTGACAAAACAAGACCCTTCCTAACCAAATAAAACAAAAACCAAAAAATCAAAACACAAGCAAAAAAATACAAGCAAATACCAAATAAAAAATACTCATAAAGTCTAACATCGAGCTCTTCAAATGTTAAATCTGACGCACTATTACACCTTATAAAAAGAATTTGGTTTCTCTTTGTCTGATCTTCTTCTGATTATTTTTTGGGTTACACTATGATATGTTTTGGTATTTTCTTCATCTCTTCCTTATATAGAAATTCCACCACAACTTCTTCGTTACCACATCGTAAATCAAGTTGCGACCCAAGTTTTTATGTTCTTCTTGCTTCCTTCCCTGAGCCATCGGTATCACTTTCATCATTTATATCAGAGTCATTTCTTTCTTATCTCTAAAATTTTGTGAACTTTTCTTCTTTTTTGTTTAGTATTTTTTGTGTTTATTGGTTATAACATACTTTTTTTCTTCTTTTTGATTGTGTACCTGCTACCTTTCTATTTGTGTGGCATTCTATTTTCTTTACATGTGTTTTACTTTCATCTTTTTTTAATCTTTTTTTTTTCTCACTTTTATCACTTTTTGTAATTGGATATTTTAATTCTCTTTATTATTTCTCTCAACTCAGTTTGTGTCAATTATTTCTCAATAATATCTCGAACATAGATGGATATAATGGACCTGAATAAAATTCGTTTTTTTGTCCCCATATGCTTTTAGTAATTTAAATTTTTATACCCCTTGCAAGCCCAATTGTATCTCTTACATTACTTCTTCAAAAATCCTATCATCATGGAAGCATCTGGTTGAGATTGAATCCTCGTTGAAAGTTAGATTCTCTATAATTTATAAATCGAATTGATCTCCTCTTCCTACTTGCATATCCACCTCTGATCTCTATACACCTATAAGAGATTATCATAAATATCGCCTACCTTTTTGTTCTTATTATTCTTTGTACTCGACACTAGTGTTGACACATTAATATCTTTTTTCTCTAGATTCTGGTTTTAATCTTTCAAATTTTCATATATCTTCCACGTCCATAGCCTTTATCCTCAGAGCATTGCTCTTTAACATTATTTTTCTCTTTTATATTTTTATTCTCCATACATGTTTCTTTCACAAAAATATCATATTTTTTTCCGTTCAGAACTAATTGCAACAAATCATTAATTTAAAGGCCCCAGTTAGTATCAACTAATACTTTGACTGAGTTGAAGTTTTTTAGATTTGTAGAATCTTTTTTCTATTTTACAACTTTTTCACACACTTCAGCAATCAGGCTTTTTTTTTTTTATATGGAACTAAAAGTGATGATATATCTTAATATTATAATTTTTGGTATTTTTTAAAAGTGTGAAAAATACACAAATCGGAGGGTCCGAACAAAAATTCTTCGGTCTGATTTCTATATCCTCACAAATCGGACGGTCTGATTTCTGTACTTCTCACAAATCGAATGGTCCAATTTTTGTTTATCTAATTAAACGGTTTTACATTTGAAAATAACACCCTATCAACCCACATTTTAAAAAAATACCAATGCTACTCCAATATCAAAAATAAAATCTGTCAGCAATCTTAATAAAAAAAATTTCACACCACGCTTGTAGAAGAATTCCAAATATCTCGATTCGATCTATACTTTTTTCACTCTCTATTTGTTTTTTCTTGAGACCATCTTATCTTTTCGAAGTAGTTTAAGAGAAAAAATGAATTTATAGTTTCTTTCATGTTTTTTATTGAGTCAAATGTGAGGAACATTTTAAATGAGTCCAAACATTTAATTTCAACCACTATGTGCCAATCTTTGAAGAGATTGAGAATGATTTCTTTCACCCTCAATATGATAATTGACTCTTCAACTTCTTTTAAGTTTTTTTTTTATCATTGTCTGATCGACTTTACCATTTATCTCTCTCTACGTTACAATTTTTTTTTATCTTGTATTCTTACTCATTGTTATGAATCGTTCTCCTTCTTTTGGTTCATTAAAGCCTCCTTAAAGTTCTTTTATTATCAGACAAAAAAAATAATTTTTTTATTTCTCTAAATTGAAAAATCATATCTTTATTTTATTTAAATAAAAAATCATAGTTAAAACTCATTTGAAGATAATATAATTATTGAATCCATCTAGGTGATGAACCTAAATTCCACATAACATAAACAATATACATCATAAAATTTTAAGACTTCAGAAAAAATTAAGACTACTGAAGATTTTTCTATTGCATACATACATATTACAAACACATTAAATTAACAAATAATGTCAAATAAGTTATATTTTAAATTTAATTTACTAATATGCAATAAGTCAAATTTATTT
>NC_029788.2:16482600-16483524 GCF_000816755.2 Arachis ipaensis
TAAAGCCCCACTCAACAAGAGAGGCCCCTCACTAATGACAAAAAAAGCCACACTCCCTGTCTAAAAGGAAAATTGATAAAATATTTTTAATGAATAATAATATAGTAATGAACTAATGATACTAATTCAAAAGATTGAAATTTTTAAAACTTCCTTTTAAGGTTTGTCATGTTTGAAATGTTTTATTTTAAAAGTCCCAATTAGCGTCATATGATAAGCGTTAAAAGTTTTTTTTAAAAAAAATCCTCCTTTGTTAGGCCGTTATTTAGTTTATAGAGTAAAGTATCGTTTTTGTCCTCAACGTTTGGGGTAAGTCCTATTTGTGTCCCTAACGTTTAAATCGTCCTATTTGTATCCTTAACGTTTATAAAAGTGATTCAATGTTATCCTACTATCAATTATACTAACAAATCAGATTATATTTTTCAATTATTCTCACTTCGATGTATTTATTCTCAATTAGGTCTCACTTGGATGTGTTCGATTTTAATATTATACCCACTATTTATGTTTAGATTCAATTATGTCCCTAAAAAAGTGAATTATGTAAATGTTGTAGGAATTAGTTTCAACATTTGATGAGCTATTTTTTGGAGTAGATCATCGATTTTATCCCAGACATTTGTATTCTAACTTTAAGAAGAGATTTTTAAAACTCAAACTAAAGCGCTCATGATGTGTAATTGACGGCAGGATAACATTGAATCACTTTTACAAACGTTAGGGATACAAATAGGACGATTTAAACGCTAGGGATACAAATAGAATTTACCCAAAACGTTGGGGACAAAAACAATACTTTACTCTAAATATATATCCTAATTGAAATAATGTTGTACCTTTTTATAATTTTGTGGTCTATTGAATTTCATCATTTTTTTAACTTATTTTTAAATAACTAACTATAAAATAATATGTAATATT
>NC_029788.2:16483547-16496093 GCF_000816755.2 Arachis ipaensis
AATAAATATATAAATTACCAAAATATATAAATAGTGAGGTATTTACAAAAATATATTATGGAACATATCTTGAATGCTGAGGAGTTAACCTAAAATTGAGCATATTTCGGCGTTTGAGACCCCATGCTGTGACCAGACGACGTCGAGACATATCCTGAGTGCACCCGGAATATGTTATTTTAGATGCGTTAGAGTTTATTACGTTAATTTTGTGTTTTGCTGAATGTTGACAGCCACGAGAAATTTGTAGGGAGGTGCGTAAGTTCGGTGGAGTACATACCTGTTTGGCACCTACCATGTCTCAAGACCATGCTTAGCTGCATAGTAGTTTGATTTTGCAAGGTAGTGTTACCTATGATAAAGACTGACCCGTCGGTGTCTATCCTGGTGTTGCAACGTGCGGTGCATCAGAGTTACTATTTCAAAGGTGTGGATGGCAAAGTAGAAAGCGATTGCCAAGATCTATGACGATTGGGAAGAGTCGTACAACAAGATACCTACACTGTTACAAGCTTTGTAAGAGTGCCTCCCAGGTACGATTCACGAATGCGTTACTGTTCCTTATTACAATGAGGACATGGTTGACGGAGAGTGGAGCCAGTTTGACAAGGGTTTTTTGGACATTTTCTCCATGTATTGATGCGTTTAAGCATTGCAAGCCTTCTGTATTTGTGGACGGGACACACTTGTACGAAAAGTACGGGGGCGTGCTGTTAATTGCTATGGCACAAGATGGTAATAACAACATTCTTCCCATAGCTTTCGCATTAGTTGAGTTTGAGACAATGAAAACTGTTCACATCGGGTTGAAGTACTGAAATTAGAAACGATATACTAATGCATGAAAAAATATAGAAACCAAAAAATGTCGTACCTAGTCAATTGTCAGGGCATCGATGCGACGACGTAAACTCTAGATTCTGCCATCACGACGATCTCTACTTTGTTGCCCTAGTCCTGTCAACTTATGTAGAATAAAAATAGTTGAACAGAATTTAATTAATTACATTATCTAACATGTGTTTAATGTCTACTACTTAGTAACTTAAAAATTATTTATAATATGTACATACATAGCTACAAGTGGCAACCTGATGACGTTGTAACCCACCAGACTAAACATGAAAATCTGTGGTAGATCCACGAGATAAGAAGCGGCACGCACCCTGTAATTTCAGTCACATCACGCCCTGCCACGGTGCACTGTGAGTAGTACGTATGACAGAGCAGGACAGACACCATGACAACTGGCTACAATGATGAAAATCTTCTAGCAGTGGCAACCATCTCAAGGGGACAAGTGTAGTAGACTTGTCTATTAACAGAAACCCCTGATAAGCGTCATCAAGTAGCACCGGTCGTACTGATGGAGTGTATCCGGAGCTGCCCTTGCTGGAATGTGTGCAACCCTATCCCTCAGCCAGGTCATTCTCACCTCGAAAACCTGCTTCCTTCCTTCTGATTGTGGTGGCAACCTGGCACCAAGTAAATCCTCAAATCACTCCTATATGGGGTGTCCATGCTATCGTTGGAAGTCTCTGATACAATCTCCGATCGGCTCTCCATTAATGCATAGACCAATGTGGTAGGCAACATCTTGGAGCGTAATGTTGATCTCACCCCATGAAAAGTGGAACGTGTGGGTCTCGGGCCTCCACTGCTCGACAAATATAGAGATAAAAAAATTGTCAAACATAAAATTTCTCAACTCTACTACATGCCAAAATCCAGCTTTCCTTATATAAGCAACAAGATGTCCGGCGAAGGGAGACCCAGGGTCACACGGCGTGACAACAGTAACCGTAGTCTCTGCAATTTTCATAACATTTACTCTCTAATATTAATCTCGTCTAAACCATTAATTGTGTTTAACCATTACTAAAAATTATAAACCAAGTAGATAAACATATATATTAAATGCAATAGATATAGTACGAACATAATTTCTATTGCTAATATTCATAGTATTAACTAAAGATAAATCATTGGGCATATTGCAATAAAGACAAATCATACAGGACTATCAAACATTACATAAAAAAATATATCATTCAGAATTATCAAGCAATATGTAAAAAAATAAATTCATTCATGTTAAACTATTCTAACTTCACATGACTTCAATTAGTTATCTATTAATTAGACTAACATCTTAATTGATAGTTACTTACTTTATTTATTTAACTTAACTTACAATTTGTTATCTATTTTATTTATTTAACTTAAGTAATAATTATTTACAATCAATTATACAAAATATAAAATCATACTACGTATATCAAGAAAACTAATATAGATCTTTTAATTTAGTCTACTCACTATACCTACTCCATTAACTAAGTTATTAAAGACTAAACATCTAAACTTATTATTCACTAAAAATAAAACAAGAAAAAACTACTAACATCAAAATCTAAAGCTCCAGCTACGTGCCAAATAGCATTCAGTCTGTTAATGTCTTCATCGTGGACATATTCTCGGGGGCCATATTTTCTGAAGGAACTCGACCTTAAGCATTTAGAAGGTCACATAAATTTAAAAATGATGGTTATGCACAACAATCTCGGATGTTGTGACCTTATATATGCATCCGAGTATATCTCAGATGCTGAGACCCCAATTGCAGTTTTTGTATATATCTCGGATATTGAGGTCCCATTCTGATTTTCTGCATATCTCGGGTGCTCAATACACGATCTCTCCCCTAACACATATTCCGAGTGCATCAAGATATGTCTCAACGTCACCCAATCATAGCATGGAATTTCAGATGCCGAGATATGCTCAATTTTGAGTTAACCCCTCAACATCCAAAATGTGTCACATAATGCATTTTTGTAAATAGCTCACCATTTATACATTTTGGTCATTTATATATTTATTCAATTTAAATAAAAAATCCCAAGGATGTTGGTGTGTAGGCGTTTAGCGATAGGCCGCACTGCCCCCGCAAATGTAATATGTCATATGCTTGTGGTCTCACACTCTCATAGAGTCAAGGACATTTATTCAATTCCAAAGGAAGGTGTGCAATGTTAGGGATATTTAGGAGGAATGAATTTTTCTATTTGTTTAAATAATAATTAATTAATTGTTTTGTTTTTATGTAATGATTGAATTAGTTTCTTAGCTTTTAAATTAATCTAATTTATTCTTTTAATTTTAAACCATCAATTAAGTTAATTTTTAGGGTATGTTATCAATTGTGCCCTGCTCTGCTAGGGTATTTTTGGTTCTGCTAGGGTTTTGCAGATAAATCCCTATTTTTAAAATCAACTTTGTGGTGTGCCTTAAGTTTATCATGGCAGCCTCGTCTGTCTTTCATGAACAGAGTAAAAATTGTTTAGAGAAAGAAGAAGAATAAGTAATTCACTTTGGGGATGAAGAGATTAAGAAGGGTCTGGAGAAATGCTCTAAAAGTCTAGTATGGCGGCTTTTGGCGGATCGACCATTCAGTGCAGGTACTCTAGAAGCAACACTCTGATCAATATGGAGACAGTCAGATGGTTCTAAAGTCCAAGATCATAGAGGTAACCTTTTTCAGTTTTTCTTTGATGATAAAATTGAGCTACTTAGAGTGGAGAAAGGAGCCCCTTAACTTTTCAAAAATTATATTCTGAATATAAGGCCATGGAGTGAAGATATATAGATCACAGATTCAGAATTCTCCCATGTCCCTATATGGATACAACTGTGGGAAATGCCTGAACATTGCAAGACTACAAGGCTGGGAAGGAGAATTGGAGAGATGATGGGAAAGGTAATGGATGTAGAAATTTTTTCTATGAGGAGTAAGGAGGAAAAAATTCTGAAAATACAAGTATTAATGGACATAACCAAATCTCTGAAACGAAAACTCAAGATCTCTGGCAGTAACAGTAAAGTTACTGATCTTCACCTTAAATATGAGAGGATTGGTAATTTTTGCTATTGTTGCGGGAGTATTGGACATGAGGTTAGGGCATGTAATACTCATTTGGAGCAAATAGCGAAAGGAGAAGCAAAGGAGGAGGAATGGGGGGTATGGCTTAGAGCGGATCAGTTTGGATGGCGTCTGGAGAACCAAAAAGAAAATAAAAATTCAAACTGCCCCAATATAGTGAGGGAGGGAGAGAAAAAACAAAGGAAACCAACTCCGGTGAGCCTAATTAAAAGTTTTGCTAGTCTTTCTGTCTAAAAGGAGAACTCACAATACAGAGGACAAGAGAATGAAGTACAAAGCAATCCCAAACTGCTAGCATAAGAAGGAAGTAAGGGAGAGACACATGAAAGAAAGGAGATATTCGAGGAAAGAAGCTCTAGCACCGAAAATACAACAACAATAATTCAAATTGCTACACAAGAAAACTTGTTCACATTTGGTGCGAAGGAGGGTGAAGAGGGACAGCAGGGACCTAGGAAACATAATTTAAAGCAGTTGGCAAGGAAGACCCACACCCACAAATCTATTACAGGAGTTAAAAGGAGGTATGAAGATTCAAGGAAAAGCTCTAGTGGAAAGAAGCAATGCCAAGATGATGTGGGAGAAGTGAATAAGGGAGAGGGTGCCACCCAACAATTAGCACCAAAGGAGGGATAAAGATGGTGATGTGAAACTGTCAGGGTTTGGGAAAACCCCTGATAGTTCACAACATAAAAGGGTATTAACAAAACCTATTCTCCCAAGGTTTTATTCCTATGTGAAACAAAGAATAATTCCTCGACTGTGGAAGGTGTGTTATGGAGGTGTGATTTCAATTCTATGTTTACAATTGACCCAATCAGTATAGTGGGAGAATTAGTAATTGCATGGAAAGAAGGGATTATAATGTAGATTGTGGAGTACGATTCCTTCTATATTTACCTCAAAATGAAGGATAGGCAAGGCAAAATGAAATGGAAGGTGATAAGTGTCTACTTGCATACTAAAGAAGGTATAAGGGCGGGACAATTTAATAAAGTTCTAAAAGTTCTCGAGAGAGGGGGTGAGAGTATTATAGTGATTGGTGATTATAATGCAATCTGTTCCAATCATGAAAAAGAAGGTGGCTGAATTAAGACTGCAACTTCCATCCAGCACTTCAATGATTTTATCAATTCCGGGAGGTTAGTGGACATGGGATATGAGGGTGATAAATTCACAAGGAGCAATTGACAATTTAGAAGGAATTTTATTAGAGAAAGGCTGGACAGAGTCTTAGTTACGAATAGTTGGCGAACTGAATTTTCAGCAGCTGTTGTGAAGCATCTAGAGGACACAGGTTTTTATCATAGACCGTTATTTCTCAGTTCAGGGATGGAGGAAAGGAGGGGAAAGCGTCATTTCAGGTTTCAGGAACACTAGTGTGAGAATGAAGAGGTTATTAATCTAATCAAAAGGTCTTGGAGGGCCGACATTCAAGGCTCACCATTGTACAAGCTGGCTGGGAAATTAAAACATTGCAGGCATAAGATCATTGAATGGCAAAGAACCTTTTCCTTTAAGTCATAAACCAATATTCAGCACCTTAAGGACTAGATTGTTCAAGAATCCAATAAAAATTCTGAGGCAAATGAAAATAGTATTCGAATATGAGAAGCGGAACTAGAGGAGGCATTGGAGTAGGAGGAAGGGTATTGGAGAGAAAAATCGAGAGTGCAGTGGCTTAATTGGGGAGACAAGAACACTAAATTTTTTCATTCCAAATTTCAAGCCAGGAATAGAAAAAATAAGTTAGTGGAGTTGGAGGATAACAAGGGTGGAGTTGCTAATGATCCGGAAGGTATGGCAGCAGTAGCACAAAAATACTTTGAAGATCTCTTTGCTACTAGCCAACCTAAAAATCCGGAAGTCGAGTTGCAATATATACCAAACAAGATAAATGCATCCACAAACAGATCTCTGATTCGGCCAGTTACTGAAGCAGAAATAAAAATAGCAGTTTATTTCATCAACCCCTTCTCCTCTCCGGGGGAAGATGGTTTTATAGCCAAATTTTTTCAATTCTTTTGGAGAATATCAAAGGTGATGTGGTTCAGGCAGTAAAGAGTTTATTCTCCGGTGGTAAAATTTTTAAAGCCTTCAATCACACACATATCTGTCTTATTCCAAAAGTACTGAATATTTTTTGTAGATGATTCAATACTTTTCAACAAATCAAGTGAGGAAAAATGCCAAAACTTGCTTGGGATTTTACAGGTTTATGAGAAAATATGTGGGAAAAGGTTAATCTTAATAAGTCGTTGGTCTTTTTCAGCAAAAAATACCCCAGTTCACATCCGCAACCAGCTAGCTCAAATTCTTTTGGTACCACACATTGGAAATCAGAACAAATATCTAGGCCTCCCAGCAGTGATTGAAAGATCCAAGAAGGCTACTTTTCAACTTCATTAAGGATAGGGTGATTCAGAAATTGAGTCATTGGAAACGAGCTCTTTTATCTACTAGTAGCAGATAAGTGTTAATTAAGGCTGTGGCCACGGCGAATCTTATTTACACTCTAAGTTGTTTCAAACTACCAGAAATTCTCCTTGAAGAAATTCAAAGAGCCATCCCACAATTTTGGTGGGGCCAAAAGGAGTTTGAACGGAGAATGCACTGGATTGGTTGGAGAATTACTTGCCGACCAAAGAATCAAGGAGGACTTAACTTCAAATACCTTAACACCTTTAATCTGGCAATGTTAGCAAAGCAAAGATGGCATCTACTCACCAAGCTAACCTCTCTTATCAGTAAAGTTTACCAGAGTAAGTATTATCAAAATTCTGGTCTCCTAAGAGCAGAAACAGATACAAATCCCTCCTAGGATTGGCGTAGTATAATGGAAGGAAGGAAAGTCTTAGAGAAAGCAATTCTCTAGGAAGTGGGCAGAGGTCTATCTATTCGAATTAGGGAGGATTCATGGGTCAGAGATTATGTAGCCATCACTCCTAATCTCTCACAAGATACAGAAGAAAGACCAGAGAGAGCCTCAGACCTAATCCTACTTAACAGGTTATGGAATCAACCATTAATTCAATCAATCTTCAACCCAAAATTTTCTACAGCGATCATCAACATACAGCTACATGAAACTAAAGATAGAGTTACCTGGATGAAAGGAAAAGGAGGTAGTTTCACAGTGAACTCGGCATACAGGATAAGCTTACAATTTTTTCACCCACCTTTGGAATACCTACCGGAATAGTGCCAACACAAAGTATTATGGTCAAATTTATAGAAAATAAATTGTCATCCAAAAATTAAAAATTGCTTTTGGAAGATTATCCATGAGGGACTACCTATTCTTCAAAAGATCTAATCTCGAATTCAATCAATGAACCCAATCTACCGGCGGTGCAATCAAGTTGAGGAATCAACCTTTCATTGCTTCTGGGAGTGCAAGGAATCAAAGGATGTTTGGCAAGCAGTAAATTTGTCCACACCAGACCAACAAGAAAAAACCTGTAAATGGTGGATGAGACTGAAAAATGAATTGAGAATAAATGAAGCAACTAAAGAAAGAAGAGAACTCGCAGCAAACATTACCTGGCAGATTTGGAAAGCCCAAAACGTTTTCATCTTTGAAGACCGTCAAATTCCCCCATCTGAAGTCTTGGCAGCAGCTTGGAGGGATATGGAAGAACGTCGAAGAATATAAAAGCCTTATTTTTCCTTTTTTTTTCTTACAACAAGATATATATTAAAATTTTGGTGGATCTATCTATTTTCTATTTTTATTTATAGTCTATTTTAGACCATCTATTTTTGTTAATGAAAATCATATCCTACCGTTGAAAAAAAAATTAAGTTAATTTTTCCATAAATTAGTATATAATATTAACGAACACTAATATGATGAAACGTTAACTTCTATACGGTATGTTTCAATTAATTTGATTCATTATTGTTTGAGGAACTAAATTAATTATGTAATAAAAACTGAAAACCAATTTGATTGTTATCTCTTTTTAACAATCATTTTGAAAATTATCATATGTTATTAAATTTAAATATTATATTGAGATCATTCATAATTAGAAGAACCAAATTTCAAAATTTTTTATTAGAAGATATAAGTTTGTCTTTGTTATTGTTATATGTTACAATTTCCTTTTATTTATTTGTGTTCAAATAATTTTAAAAGTGACTTAATATATGTATAAAAATTGACATAGGAATATTTTTATATCACCTTTTAAATAGGTTTCCCAAAATACGATCGAATATATACCGAATGATACCTAAATGAGCCAAATTGAAATTCGTTTCTGCAATGAGTCAAACCCTATATTTATATAATTCGAACCAGTGTGGTTCGAACTCTATTCATAAGTAATTCGAACCAGTGTGGTTCGAATTACTAAGAGAGAAATTCATTCAAGTAAATCGAACCAGGGTGGTTCGAATTACTTGGGAGGAGAACGTAGCACATAATTCGAACCAGGCTGGTTCGAATTATATGGGGAGACGCTGCATCAAATAATTCGAACCAGTCCGGTTCGATTTAGTGGTAGACAGTGCAGTATATATATATGGTTCTAAACGTGAGTTGCTCTCATAGAGGGTGTAATATGGCTAGTGAGGAAAATTTTGTGGTTTTGGTTCACCATAGAGGATCCATTAAGAGGAAAATTCGCTCCGGTGTGAAGTTTACAGATAAGGATCCTCTCTGTATTGTCGTGAAACCAACGACGAGCTATGATGATCTTGTTAGATCTGTGCTCATGAAACTTGGTCTGGAAGGTGTGAAGCGAGTGAAGAAGTTTTTCTATCGTATTCCAATCACTGTCTTGCAGGATACGGTGAAGTATGATTGCTTCACGATTGGTAGTGATGAGGACCTGCAAGTCATGTTTCTATGTCAGAGGCAGTTTCCCGAGGTGAGGACACCAGAGTTGTTGGCAAAGTTGGTTGATGTGGTATCCAGCTCAGGGGGTTCGAACCGGAATGCCAACACTGAAGCAGCGGCAGCCGGTTCAAGTTCCAGGCCTGCCGTTGCTTCTTCGTCCGACCCTGTGTACGAGCCAGCGGTCGAAGCAGTCGCCTCCCCGTCTTTTGCTGTTGATCTGAATGATGGAGTAGGCGACGTGGTAGGATCAGTTGATATTCTGCCGAACGCTTTACAGGGAGTTCCACCGGTTGGCGTCGGAGACGGAGTGTTGGGTGATGTAGATGAGGACGACGTCGAGCCGGATATGATCGAGGATGACAGCGGCGACGAGGTTGGAGCGACTGAGCCTGCATTGGTGGTCGGTGGTTCTAGTTCTGGCACACAGCAGTATCCACCACATTTTTCCTCTTTGGACCTAGATGCCATGAGGCAAGAGGGTGTTTCAGGGCACTCTGTTGGATTCGGAGCTAGAGATGCTGAAGGGACTGCTGGTTTGACAGAGTTCCAGGTTGGTCAGCAATTTTAGGATAAAGACGAGGCCCTGTTAAGTGTGAAGACTTACAGCATCCGGCGAGGGGTATATTACAAGGTTGTGGAGTCTGATCATCGTCATCGTCATCAGCGTCAGGTGCAGTGGCATGAACCGCAGCACGCCCTCTACCTCTGCCTGGATGATGTCGTCGTCGACCCCCAGCGGGGCGGGCCTCGTCCCCGGCCTCCATAGCATGCTCAAGCCACCCCCAGTCACGCTGGCTACGACGTGTGCCCACGCGAGCTCTCCTATCAACCCGCCTCCTGTCCGACACGTCGTCAGGCCGATCTATCTCAGGTACTCGCCCAGCTCCCCGCTGTGAGGCCTCAACAGGAATAGCAACGGCTCTCGGATCGCCCAACTGCGGATCCGGAGACAAAAACCTCTTCCCGTGCTGACTCCACCAATCCAAGAACTGATGCGACGGACCAGGGTCAGCAACAACATCGAATCTCAGCACGCTCTCCGTCCGGTCGTCCCAATATTGATGCCACTTCTGCAAATGGGACGGGAATCATCGATCGCCGCCTCTGCCGTTCTTCAACATCAGAAAGTCGATGTTCAGGGCGGCCTGTGGACGGGGCTGCACCCCTCCAAACTGCGGAAGAACCCTATCTACTTGATGCCACTCTATGACGGCAAAGTAGATAAGGGATGTAACAGACCGCCACAGCACCATATGCCGAGGCTCCAAAACCTCGGGATGCACGACCTGAAGTACGTCGGGGCTACTGTACGGCATCCAGGTAAACTGCACCCAGAACGATACAATGTCAGGGCAACTCGTGATCCCAACTCGTAAATCGTTGTTAAATTAAAAAATTAATTAAGTAACATACTGACCTCTCTATCCTGCAACCGGTCTATCCAGAGCTTCCACGTCTGAACTCTAGGACCCTTCTCGCTACTGGAAGGGATGTAACCTGACCACCTGCAACATGCACATGTTTTACCGCTACTTATATGTGTGCTTAGGGTATCCAATACATTATGAATGAACACGCGGTTATGTGTAGTAAATTGAAATAGACAAAGATTAGTAAAGTACCTCGAGGCCAATGGCCAGCTGAACGTCTCAAATCCTGCAGGCCTAAACCGAGGAAATCGCCAGAAAATCCATGACTGAAGTAGCTGAAGTGGGCCCGCTAGCTTGATAACATTTCTGTTCGCCACACGGCACATGCACCGGTACAACCATGCCAGTGCTGCAGAACCCCAGCTGTAGGTCCCCATCTCCTCCAGCCTAGCTACAAATGGAAGCCATCTGATCTGAACCCGGTTGCCCGACTTGTCCGCAAAAAGCTGTGTGCCCAACAACATCATGATGTACGCACGGGCATAACGACGCACAGTATCCTCATCAGCTCCCTCCGGGCACTCACCAAACGTCTCCTGAAACCAGCTGCAGTTGACCGCGTACTTCTGAACCTGGCTAGGAGAAGGTACCACTCCAAGCAACTCCTCGAACCAAACCCAGGCTGGACGGCCACCCTCGATGTATATATGGAACTCTGATAGGCAGCCGCTGACGTAACGCCCGTCCACTGGCAAACCCAGCTGGTATGCCACGTCCTGCAGTGTGATCGTGCATTCTCCGAACGGCATATGAAACGTGTGAGTCTTCGGACGCCATCGCTCAACAAACGCACTGACAAGGGCCTCGTCCAACCGGAACCATCTATCGTTCAGCCTTGCAAGATGGTAAAGACCAGCCATCTGCATGTACGGAACGTATCTGTCATCCAGGACCATGCCCTGCTACCGCCGCATGCTCCTGATGCATCGCTGAGGCTGCGGAAGAAATGAACCGCATTATTAGAACCAGCTTAATTACCGGTGACAAACATAATCAACACGATAATTGATAAACCAAAAAATCTTACTATGTATAGCCGCTTAAAAATCCAAGAACGAGAACCATTTGCATAAGAAACTTAAATTAGAAACCACCATAGGCTACTGACATGAAAGATCTAACATTATAAAACCACAACTAAACCGCTTACATAAACCACAATTAGAAACCACTAACGTAAACCGTTAACGTAAACCGCTTACATAAACCACATACACAAACCACTAACATAAACCACTAACATAAACCACTAAGATAAACCACTAAGATAAACCACCAACATAAACCACTAACAAAAACCACTAACGTAAACCGCTTACATAAACCACATACATAAACCACTAACATAAACCACTAACATAAACCACTAAGATAAACCACCAACATAAACCACTAACAAAAACCACTAACGTAAACCGTTAACGTAAACCGCTTACATAAACCACATACATAAACCACTAAGATAAACCACTAACATAAACCACTAAGATAAACCACTAAGATAAACCACCAACATAAACCACTAACAAAAACCACTAACATAAACCATTTACAGAAATCACTAACATAAACCACTAAAATAAACCACCAACTAAACCAATATCTTACTCGCATGCCAAACCACAAACTCACATGTATCGGTAAAACAAAGTTATTTCCGTACTAACCTCTTCGTTGATGACCCCAGCTATATGGGCGACTCCGTCCAAGCGATATAACCGTGCCGGATCGTCCTCCATGAGCAGAGTATTCCGTTCAGGTCTTTCGCGGAGAGAATCTGGGTCGTTTTCTCTGAGATTTGGTGGGGCAGGGGAAGGTGAGAATGGTTCGAATGAGGCTGATTCGAACTCCTTATATAGCCCATTCCCTAGTAATTCGAACCAGGGGGTTCGAATTACTAACAACCTAGCTTAAGCGTAATTCGAACCGGGGTGGTTCGAATTACATGTTGACCTAATTTACCCATAATTCGAACTGGAGTGGTTCGAATTACTTGCATTCCTAGTTCGAACCAGGCTGGTTCGATTTACTTTCAATTTTTCTTTGAAATTCGAACTACTTTGGTTCGATTTATTTGAAGATGAAGTTCGAACTAGCCTGGTTCGAATTACATAAAAATATGACCTGGCTCATTGCTGTATCGATTTTCATTTTGGCTTATATAGGTAAATTTGGATCGATGTTGGCTTATTATAGTATTTTGCCCTAATTAATATCTATTATTGTTTACCTTTTATTCTATCTTGCATTGTTTCCATTAAGTGTGTAGGTCAATTATTTATTAATAAAAAAATATTATATATTACCAACTAAAATTATTTATATAT